>NC_091584.1:11573968-11578968 GCF_042767895.1 Penaeus vannamei | reverse complement strand
TGTTTGTGTATATCATTATCTATGATTTCATTCATAAGGATAATATCAATCAGAAACGGAGGGGGGGGGGTTGTGACCTCGGGAGGCATACATCATCCCGTGAAGGAATGCAATTTCTGCATGACCCTCCTATAATGACCTACGTTCTCCTCTTGGAGCCTAGATTGTTCTTAAAGATCATGCATAATTGCATTCGATTCCTTACGCAGAGAATCGAAGTCCTGCGGATCGAAGTCCACCTCTTGGCCGACTTCCTGGGTCTGCTCCTCGGCCTCTTGGGCGACTTCCTGGGTCTCCTCGACTTCCTGGGTCTCCTCGATGATGATAATTATTATTCAGTCCATTTTTAATGAAATGAAGGCCAGAAGTAATAAAATCCCAATAGACGAAAAAACGGCAAAATCTACCGTAACAGCCTTTTCAGAGAAACTTCGAAAAAAACTTTTTCGCATTTTAATGGTAATTATGAGGATTTTAACATTAATTCAGGTAATTATGATGATTTTCATGATAATTCCTTTATTATTGACAATAATAATGATAATCATGATGATAATGACAATACTACTTGTCATTATTATTTCTGAAATTATCATTATTGCTATTATAATTATATTAATAGCTATAATGATAAAAATAGCAATAATAATTAGCATAATAATTATTATAACTGTAATAATGATGATAATCATGATGGTATTGACTATAATGATAATAATCATGATGGTATTGACTATAATGATAATAATCATGAAAATAATGACAGTAATGATAATAATGAGGCTAACAATTATTATTCAGTCCATTTATAATGAAATAAAGGCCAGAAGTAATAAAATCCCAAAAGTCAAAAAACAGCAAAATATAGCGTATTACAGCCTTTTGAGAAAAACGTCAAAAAAAACTTTTTCGCTTTTTAAGGGTAATTATGAGGATTTTAACATTAATTCAGGTAATTATGATGATTTTCATGATAATTCTTTTATTATTGACAATAATGATGGAAATTGTGATGATAATGACAATAATAATTACAAAATCATAATTATAATGATAATTTTGAAAATTACTGCAATAATAGCAAGAATTAACTCTATTCCAATGATTTTCATACTAATAATGGCAATAGAAATAATATCATTATCATTGTCATTATGATTATTGTTATTGTCATTATTGTTTCTAAAATTATCATTATTGCTAATATCATTATATGAATAGTTATAATGTTAAAAATAGCAATAATAATTAGCATAATAATTATTATAACTGCAATAATGATGATAATAATAATGATAATTATGATGATAATGACTATAATGATAATGATCATGAAACAAATGACAGTAATGATAATAATGATCATAATAATTATTATTCAGTCCATTTATAATGAAATAAAGGCAAGAAGTAATAAAATCCATAATTCGCAAAAAATGGCAAAATCTAGCCTTTGAGAGAAACGTTGAAAACCCCCTTTTTCGCTTTTTAATGGTAATTATGAGGATTTTAACATTAATTCAGGTAATCATGATGATTTTCATGATAATCCCTTTATTATCGACAATAATGATGATAATTATGATGATAATGACAATAATAATGACAAAATAACATTTATAATGAAAATTTTGATAATTACTGCAATAAAAGCAATCATTAACTCTATTCCAATAATTCTCATACTAATAATGGCAATAGAAATAATAATAACATCATGATCATTGTCATTATAATTATTATTATTGTCATTATTATTTCTATAAATTATCATTATTACTATTATCATTATATAAATAGTTATTATGATAAAAATAGCAATAATGATTAGCATAATAATTATTATAACTGCAATAATGATGATAATATTGATGATAATCATGAAGATAATGACTATAATGATAATAATCATGAAAATAATGAGAGTAATGATGATAATGATTATAATAATTATTATTCAGTCCAGAAGGCCAGAAGTAATACAATCCCTAAAGTCGAAAAAACGGCAAAATCTAGCGTATTACAGCCTTTTGTGAGAAACGTCGAAAAAAAAAACCTTTTTCGCTTTTTTATGGTAATTATGAGGATTTTAACATTAATTCAGGTAATTATGATGATTTTCATGATAATCCCAATATTATTGACAATAATGATGATAATTATGATGATAATGACAATGATAATGACAATAATAATGATAAAATCATAATAATAATGATAATTTTGATAATTACTGCAATAATAGCAATAATTAACTCTATTCCAATAAATTTCATACCAATAATGGCAATGAAAATAATAATAACGTCATTATCATTGTCATTATAATCATCATTATTGTCATTATTATTTCTAAAATTATCATTATTGCTATTATCATTAAATAGTTATGATGATAAAAATAGCAATAATAATTAGCATAATAATTATTATAACTGCAATAATCATGACAATAATAAAGATAATCATGATGATAATGAGTATAATGCTAATAATCATGAAAATAATGACAGTAATGATAATAATGATAATAATTATTATTCAGTCCATTTATAATGAAATAAAGGCCAGAAATAAAATAAAATCCCTAAAGTCGTAAAAACGGTAAAATAATATCATTATCATTGTCATTATAATTATTATTATTGTCATTATTATTTCTACAATTATCATTATTGTTATTATCATTTTATAAATAATTATAATGATAAAAATAGCAATAGCAATTAGCATAATAATTATTATAACTATAATAATGATGATAATCATGATGATAATGACTATAATGATAATAATCATGAAAATAATGACTGTAATGATAATAATGATGATAATAATTATTATTCAGTCCATTTATAATGAAATAAAGGCCAGAAGTAATAATATCCCGAAAGTCGAAAAAACGGCAATTTTAACATTATTTCAGGTAACTGTGATGATTTTCATGATAATTCCTTTATTGTTGACAATAATGATAATTATGATGAAAATGACAATGATAATGACAATAATAATGATAAAATAATTATAATGGTAATTTTGATAATTACTGCAATAATAGCAATAATCAACTCTATTCCAATAATTTTCATACTAATTATGACAATAGCAATAATGATATCATTATCATTGTCATTATAATTGTCATTATTGTCATTATTTTTTCTAAAATCATCATTATAGCTATCATCATTATATAAATAGTTAAAATGATAAAAATAGCAATAATAATTAGCATAATGATTATTATAAATGCAATAATGGTGATAATAATAATGATAATCATGATGAAAATAATGACAGTAATGATAACAATGATGATAATAATTATTATTCAGTCCATTTATAATGAAATAAAGGCCAGGAGTAATAAAATCCGAAAGGCGAAAAAACGGCAAAATCTAGCGTATTACAGCCTTTTGAAAGAAAAGTCGAAAAAAAACTTTTTCGCTTTTTAATGGTAATTATGAGGATTTTAACTTTAATTCAGGTAATTATGATGATTTTCATGATAGTTCCTTTATTCTTGACAATAATGATGATAATTATGATGATAATGACAATGATAATGACAATAATAATAATAAAATCATAATTATAATGATAATTTTGATAATTACTGCAATAATAGCAATAATTAACTCTATTCCAATAATTTTCATACTAATAATGGCAATAGAAATAATAATAACATTATTATCATTCTCATTATAATTATTATTATTGTCATTATTATTTCTAAAATTATCATTATTGCTACTATCATTATATAAATAGTTATAGTGATAAAAATGCCAATAATAATTAGCATAATAATTATCATAACTGCAATAATGATAATAATAATAATGATAATCATGATAATGATGACTATAATGATAATAATCATGAAAATAATGACAATAATGATAATAATGATCATAATGATCATAATAATTATTATTCAGTTCATTTATAATGAAATTATGGCCAGAAGTAATAAAATCCCATAAGTCTCAATAAATGGCAAAATTTATCCTTTTGAGAGAAACGTCGAAAAAAACCCTTTTCGCTTTTTAATGGTAATTATGAGGATTTTAACCTTAATTCAGGAAATTATGATGATTTTCATGATGATTCTTTTATTATTGACAATAATGATGATAATTATGATGACAATGACAATGATAATGACAATAATAATAATAAAATCATAATTATAATGATAATTTTGATAATTACTGCAATAATGGCAATAATTAACTCTATTCCAATAATTCCCATACTAATAATGGCAATAGAAATAATAATAACATTATTATCATTCTCATTATAATTATTATTATTGTCATTATTATTTCTAAAATTATCATTATTGCTACTATCATTATATAAATAGTTATAGTGATAAAAATGCCAATAATAATTAGCATAATAATTATCATAACTGCAATAATGATAATAATAATAATGATAATCATGATAATGATGACTATAATGATAATAATCATGAAAATAATGACAATAATGATAATAATGATAATAATGATCATAATAATTATTATTCAGTTCATTTATAATGAAATTATGGCCAGAAGTAATAAAATCCCATAAGTCTCAATAGATGGCAAAATTTATCCTCTTGAGAGAAACGTCGAAAAAAAACCCTTTTCGCTTTTTAATGGTAATTATGAGGATTTTAACCTTAATTCAGGAAATTATGATGATTTTCATGATGATTCTTTTATTATTGACAATAATGATGATAATTATGATGACAATGACAATGATAATGACAATAATAATGATAAAATCATATTTATAATGATAATTTTGATAATTACTGCAATAATGGCAATAATTAACTCTATTCCAATAATTCCCATACTAATAATGGCAATAGAAATCATAATAACATTATTAACATTCTCATTATAATTATTATTATTGTCATTATTATTTCTAAAATTATCATTATTGCTACTATCATTATATAAATAGTTATAGTGATAAAAATGCCA
>NC_091584.1:11546468-11548968 GCF_042767895.1 Penaeus vannamei | reverse complement strand
ACATCAGCTGGAATTAGGTTAGGTTAGGTTAGGTTAGGTTAAGTTAAGCTCAGTTTTGATAAGGAGAGTTCAAATTTCCTTTTCTTACATAAGGTTTATATTAAATCAGTTTAATGGAGGTTAAGTTACATTAGCTGGAATTTGGTTAGGTTAGGCTCAGCTTTGATGAGGAGAGTCGAAATTTCGTTTTCTTACATAAGGTTTATATTAAATCAGTTTAATGGAGGTTAGGTTACATTAGCTGGAATTTGGTTAGGGTAGGTTAGGTTAGGATAGGCTCAGCTTTGATGAGAAGAGTCCAAATTTCGTTATCTTACATAAGGTTTATATTAAATCAGTTTAATGGAGGTTAGGTTACATTAGCGGGAATTAGGTCAGGTTAGGTTAGGTTATTTTTGGCTCAGCTTTGATGAGGAGAGTCCAAATTTCGTTTTCTTACATAACATTTATATTAAATCAGTTTAATGGAGGTTAGGTTACATTAGCTGGAATTTGGTTAGCTTAGGTTAGGTTAGGTTAGGTTAGGTTAGGTTAGGTTAGGTTAGGTTAAGTTAGGCTCAGCTTTCATGAGAAGAATCCAAATTTCGTTTTCTTACATAATGTTTATATTAAATCAGTTTAATTAAGGTTAGGGTATATTAGCTAGAATTTAGTTTGGTTAGATTATGTTAGGATAGGTTAGGTTAGGTTCAGATTTGATGAGGAGAGTCCAAATTTCATTTTCTTACATAAGGTTTATATTAAATCAGTTTAATGCAGTTTAGGTTACATTAGCCGGAATTTGGTTAGGTTAGGTTAGGTTTGGTTAGGCTCAGCTTTGATGAGGAGAGTCTAAATTTCGTTTTCTTATATAAGGTTTATATTAAATCATTTAATGGAGGTTAGGTTACATTAGCTGGAATTTGCTTAGGTTAGGTTAGGTTAGGCTCAGCTCTGATGAGGAGAGTCCAAATTTCGTTTTATTACATAAGGACTACTTTAAATCAGTTTAATGGAGGTTAGGTTACATTAGATGGAATTTGGTTTGGTTAGGTTAGGTTAGGTTAGGCTCAACTTTGATGAAGAGAGTCCAAATTTCGTTTTCGTAAATAATGTTTATATTAAATCAGTTTGATGGAGGTTAGGTTACATTAGCTGGTATTTGGTTATGTTATGTTATGTTAGGTCAGGCTCAGCTTTGATGAGGAGAGTCCAAATTTCGTTTTCTTACATAAGGTTTATATTAAATCAGTTTAATGGTGGTTAAGTTACATTAGCTGGAATTTGGTTAGGTTAAACCAAATTTCGTTTTCTTACATAAGGTTTATATGAAATTAGTTTAATGGAGGTTAGGTGACATTTCTGGAATTTGGTTAGATTAGGTTAGGTTTGGTTAGGCTCAGCTTTGGTGAGGAGAGTCTAAATTTCGTTTTCTTACATAAGGTTTACATTAAATCAGTTTAATGAAGGTTAGGTTACATTAGCTGGAATTTGGTAAGGTTAGGTTAGGTTAGGTTAGGCTCAGTTTTGATGAGGAGATTCCAAATTTCGTTTTCTTACATAAGTTTTTTTATCATATCAGTTTAATGGAGGTTAGGTTACATAAGCTGGAATTTGGTTAGGTTAGGTTAGGTTAACTTAGGTTAGGCTCAGCTTTGATGAGGAGAGTTAAAATTTCGTTTTCTTACACAAGGTTGATATTTAATCAGTTTAAAGGAGGGTAGGTTACATTAGCTGGAATTTGGTTAGGTTCGATTAGGTTAGGTTAGGTTAGGCTGAGCTTTGATGAGGAGAGTCCAAATTTCATTTCTTCTATAAGGTTTATATTAAATCAGTTTAATGGAGGTTAGGTTACATTAGCTGGAATTCAGTTAGGTTAGGTTAGGTTTGGTTAGGTTTAGCTTTAATGAGCAGAGTCCAAATTTCGTTTTCTTACATAATGTTTATATTAAATCAGTTTAATGAAGGTTAGGTTACATTTGTTGGAATTTGGTTAGGTTAGGTTAGGCTCAACTTTGACGAGGAGAGTCCGAATTTCGTTTTCTTGCATAAGGCTTATATCAAATCAGTTTAATGGAGGTTAGGTTACAATAGCAGGAATTTGGTTAAGTTAGGTTAGGATAGGATAGATTAGGTTAGGCTATGCTTTGATGAGTAGAGTCGAAATTTCATTTTTTTACATTAGGTTTATATTAAATCCGTTTAATGGAGCTTTGGTTACATAAGCTGGAATTTGGTTAGGTTACGTTAGGTTAGGTTAGGTTAAGCTCAGCTTTGATGAGGAGAGTCCAAATTTCGTCTTCTTACATAATGTTTATATTAAATCAGTTTAATGGAGGTTAGGTTACATTAGCTGGATTTTGGTTTGGTTAGGTTAGGTTAGGTTAGGATAGGCTCAGCTTTGATGAGGAGATTTCAAATTTCGTTTTCTTACAAAAGGTTTATATTAAATCAGTTTAATGGATGTTAACTGGTATTTGGTTAGGTTAACTGGTATTTAACTGGTATTTGGTTAACTGGT
>NC_091584.1:11511468-11533968 GCF_042767895.1 Penaeus vannamei | reverse complement strand
AAGTTGCCATTTGGGTTGGCAACTGCCCCTTCAGCATTTCAATTAACTGTGTGCTTTCATATGTTTTAGGCAGGCCTATTTAGATGATGTGGTAGTGCACAGCAGTAATTTTGATGACCATCTGAGACACTTAGATGAGACTCTGTCGCTCCTTTTAAAAGCAGGATTCAGGCTCAACAGTAAGAAATGTGTCTTTGCAACTGGTACATTTAAATTCCTGGGCTTTAAGATCTCGCCAAAGGGTGTGGAACCTGACCCAGATAAGGTGGCTGCCATTCAAAAGATGCCTCAGCCTAGGAACCAAAAGGAAGTGCGCCGCTTTCTCGGTTGCACAGGCTTCTTCAGGAAGCATATTAAACAATATTCAAATATTGCAGCGCCACTTACAAGCTTAACACGTAAGGATGCCAAGTTTGTCTGGGGTCAGCAGGAGGAAATTGCTTTCCAGAGCTTGAAGACGGCACTTATCTCAGCCCCAGTTCTTAGTAAACCAGATTTTGACAGGACCTTTGAGATTCACACTGATGCGTCAGGTGTTGTAATTGGCGCATGCTTAATGCAGAGTGATGATGAGGGTCGCTTGCAGCCTGTCGCATACTTCAGTCGCAAACTCAGGTTTGCCGAGACTCGGTACCCTGCAATTGATTGTGAAGCACTTGCAGTAGTGGAAGGGGTAAGAGCCTTCGACTGCTATGTGTATGGGCGACGCTTCTACATCTACACAGACCATAGGCCTTTAACCTATGTATTCAGTAGGAAAACAAAGAGTTTACGTATGAGTCGGCGGTCACATGAACTTAGTTTTTGTAACTATGTACTGAAATACAAACAAGGGACTCAGCATCGTGTCCCAGACCAGTTGAGTCGTGCAGTGGCTGCAACAGAACTGCACAATCGTGATCCAGACGATCTGCGTCGTCACCAACTTGAGGATCCCCTGTGGAAAGAGGTGATTGAATATTTAGAGGAACGGAATTTGCCACGTCGTCGCCTTCCTCTAACTCTTGAAGAGTTTGAGCTTCGAGATGGGGTTTTATACCATGTTCGTCACCTCCCAGATCGAGTACTCCATCAGTTAGTAGTGCCAAAGACACTTAGGGATTCTGCCATGCATTTAGCTTATTCAAGTGCAACAGAGGTCACCCTGGCGTTTACAGGACATTTTGTAAGCACAGGGATTACTTTTACTTCCCTAACATGTTGGCTGCCGTCCAAGAATATGTTGGTACATGTCGATCTTGCCAGAAACGTAAGGGTATGGCTTATCGTGCTCATCTTGCTGCTGCACCACAGGCCAATTACCCACTGGAAAGGGTATCTGCAGACCTAATGGAACTAGAAGTGACCTCCAAGGCAATAGATATGTATTGGCTTTCATAGACCAACTCACCCGATACGTTCAGTTGATACCTGTGCCATCCAAGGATGCAGAGACTGTGGCTGATGCTTTTATTAATCAGTTCGTGACTGTGTTTGGGCCACCTCGTTTATTACAAACAGACAAAACAACAATTTATTTAAGAGGGTGTGTGAGTTAGCCAGCATACAAACTATTTTCACTACTGCTTTCCATCCCCAAGCTAATGGGATGATTGAACGCACCAATTGAGTGGTGAAAAACGCCATAGCAACTCTTCTGGAGGCTTGGGATGAACTTTTGCCATACGTTCGTTTGGCAATGAACAGTGTGGTACACCGCTCAGTGGGTGATCAACCTATTTGTTGACTGGACATATTGGCACCTATCCTGTTGGCAATAGCAATTATGAGGAGACTGATCATGAGGCAGCACAGTCCTTTGCTGCTAGGTTGAGGAGAGCTAGAGAGATTGCCGTGGAGACGTCAGTGCAGGCCAAAGAAGGCTGGGCCCGGGATTATAATCGGCGAACCCGAAAATCCATCTTTGCTGCTGAGGTTGGTGATCTAGTCCTCTTTAAAGACCTTCCACGTATGGTTAGAGCAGGACGGCGTGGAGATCTTGGTTCCCGGTGGTTTGGCCCGGCTCGTATTTGCAAGAAGACCGGTCCTGTAACACGGTTGGTTAGAGTGTTCACTCCTCCTTACAAGGAGAAAATTTACCACCTCAATCAGCTGAGGCCTTACAGGACGAATGATGAACTCCACCTGCCAGTTGAAGATGAGCTAGAGGAGGATGGGGACGTGGACGATCCTCCTCCTTTAGATGGGCTACTGGAGAATGATCCTGCAGTTGCTCTCTTGGCTTCCTTTTGCCGACCTCCTGACCATGGTTAGCCTAGATTGGTCTCCCTCTTTGCTTTTGCCTGAAGGCTTGTGCCAGTGAGAGGTTTTGTGTTAAGTGTCAAGTGTTCAGTGACGTAATAGAAAATGCTCTGAAAATGAATGTGCGTGAAAATTAATGTATCAGCAGTGTTGAGTGACATAGGAAATTGTGCATTAACTTTGTATGTATCGTGTATTAATCTGAATTGTATTCTTCCAGCCCAAGTCGAGATGATAGCTTCCGTATTTCATGGCAGTGTATTCATGGTAATATATTTACACCTCTCCAACATGTGGTTGGTCTTCTTTGAGATTTTTTTTTTATGTTTAATCTTAAGTTTGTATATTTGCTTCTTAAATTTGTGCTTGATTTTTAATTTGATTGTAATTTAGTTCTGTATAATTCTCAAGTTTGTAGCTTTTAAGTTTACATCTAAGTTTTTATGTTTAAGTTGTATTTTTAAGGTCCATTAATTGTAAGCTTAATTTTAAGTTATGTAAAGTTTTGTATTTCTTATGTATAGTTTTGTATTTAAATTTGTTTGATTTTAAGTTTCATTTTATCTTATGTATTTATTTTATGTTTTGGGCCCATTGTTCCTATTTTTTTTTTTTTCGGTTTATTCTGTCACTTTTCTATTCGGTTGGTCGTCGTCCTTTGCCTTCTTTGTCTCTCATCCTTCGTTGCCCTTCTTTCTGTCTGGTTGTGCATCCGTATATATAGATTTATCAGTGGCATTCCTTTCAAGACTTTACTTTTATACAGGATGAACAAAGTAAATGCCATACACTAATTCCAGTCTATTGCAGGTGTGATGTTCCTTGTGTTTTACGGTCCTTTTCAGTCCATCCGCAGTGTAGAGCCGCTCCTCCGGAGGGTCGTGGACGGTCGTGGTGACCGTCAGCTGCTTGGTTCTACCGACCCGTGGATCCGGTGGTGTGGCCTTCGACCGATTCCTCTCGTCACCTCTCTGTTTGCCCCTCTGATGCTGCATGACCCTGTCTGCTCAGTCGAGAGTGGCTGGACCGGGCCGCACGCTAGGGTCCTCAGAAGCAGGCAGTGTCCGTTCTGTGTGCGTCGAGGCCAAGAGGGAGTCGTCCTAGGTCAGGCGGGGAGTTGTAGTGAATTTCCCCAGTCTGTAGGCGGGTCATCCCGTAGGCTTTCGGGCCGCCTGTTCCCCTGACGTTACGGATTGTTACTTAAATAATCTACGGACTCCTCCGCCCTGCAAGATGATGTGGCTTTGCTGTTTCCTGTATGTCTGCGCTTTTTTTTTTTCAATAAGAATAAACCTGTGTTTCTATATTCCTTTGGCTTACCTTTTCCACTGGTCCGTGATCTACCTTTACATCTACGTTACTCCTATTATACACAACACTACTTATACACTATTTACCTTATATTCTATACTTACCTTGTCTTATTCTTGCCTTTTCGGTTTCGACTAATTCACCTTAGCTTCGTTTTTCTTTTGTTTTTTTCCTTTCGTATTTCTTAATTTATTTTAGACACACCATACACTATTTAACAAATAAAGTTAACTATATTATGGGTAAAATCCCAGTAAGCACGGGAGCCACCTATATATAAGGTCAAGTCAGATCGGTCTAGGGGGAGAGGCTTTTGTTCGTGTGTGGTGACAGACCGTTGGATTTTTAGCTGGCTGACTGGTGCTTCTCGGGCTATGGCGGGTTGCCTCTGTGTTTTTCAAGTAAGTGTATAGTGTGTTATCCTGTGTATTATTATTATTTTTTTTTTTAAGTTTTGTGCGAAATAAAAGTATAATATGGATGATCATTTTTATGTTGCCTTTTTGTCAGACGACGGAATCACCCTTAAACTCACCTGAGAGTCATTACTAATTAACGACAGACCCACATGGAATTACCTATAGTTGGATAACACGCTCCCAAATCAATATCTTTAACTCTACGGAGTTTATAAATATCCACTACAATAGAGTCCATTTATAATGAAATAAAGGCGCAAAGTAGTAAAATACCAGAAGTCGAAAAAAGGACAAAATTTGGCGTATTACAGCCTTTTGAGAGAAACGTCGAAAAGATACCTTTTTCGCTTTTATATGATAATTATGATGATTTTAATATTAATTCAGGTAATTATAATGATTTCCATGATAATTCCTTTATTATTAATAACCATAATGATGATAGTCATGATGATAATGACAATAATAATGATAATGATAAAATTATAATTATAATGATATTTTTCATAATTACTGCAATAATAGCAATAATTAAGTCTATTCTAATCATTTTCATACTAATAATGACAATAGAAATAATAATAATATCATTATCATTGTCACATTATAATTATTACTGTCATTATTGTTTCTAAAATTATCATTATTGTTATTATCATTATAAAAATAGTTATGGTTATAAAAATGACAATAATAATTAGCATGATAATTATTATAACTACAATAATGATAATAATAATGATAATTATGACAATAATGACTATAATAATATAATAATATAGCCCATTTATAATGAAATAAAGGCGAAAAGTAGTAAAATCCCAAAAGTCGAAAAAAAAACGGCAAAATCTAGCCTTTTGAGAGAAACGTCGAAAAAACTTTTTCACTGTTAAATGACAATTATGATGATTTTAACATTAATTCAGGTAATTATGATGATTTTCATGATAATTCCTTTAATATTAACCATAATGATGATAATCATGATGATAATGACAATAATTATGATAATAATGATAAAATGATTATTATAATGATAGTTTTGATAATTACTGCAATAATAGCAATAATCAAGCCTATTCTAATCATTTTCAATAATAATACTATCATTATCATTGTCATTATAATTATTATTACTGTCATTATTATTTCTAAAATTATCATTATTGTTATTATCATTATGAAAATAGTTATAATGATGAAAATGACAATAATAATTAGCATAATAATTATTATAACAGCAATAATGATAATAATAATAATAGTAGTAATAATAATTATGACGATAATGACTATAATGATAATAATCATAAGAATAACGACACTAATAATAATAATAATGATAATAACAATCATAGAGTCCATTTATAATGAAATAAAGGCGAAAAGTAGTAAAATCCCAAAAGTCAAAAAAGCAGCAAAATCTAGCGTATTACAGCCTTTTGAGAGAAACGTCGAAAAAAAACCCTGTTTCGCTTTTAAATGATAATTATGATGATTTTAACATTAATTCAGGTAATTCTGATGATTTTCATGATAATTCCTTCATTATTAACCATAATGATGATAATCATGAAGACTTTGCTGATGAAGGATATCCAGGAAGTCCCTCAAGAGGCCGAGGAGGAGACACAGGAAGTCCCACAAGAGGCCGAGGAGGAGACACAGGAAGTCCCCCAAGAGGCCGAGAAGGAGACCCAGGAAGTCCCCCAAGAGGCCGAGGAGGAGACCCAAGAAGTCCCCCAAGAGGCCGAGGAGGATAATAATTATCATCCAGTCCATTTATAATGAAATAAAGGCCAAAAGTAATAAAATCCCAAAAATCGAAAAAAACGGCAAAATCTTTCCTTGTGAGAAATGTCGAGAAAAAAAAACTTTTTCGCTTTTTATTGGTAATTATGAGGATTTTAACATTAATTCAGGAAATTGTGATGATTTTCATGATAATTCCTTCATTATATGCGATAATGATAATTATGATGATAATAGTTTTCAAACTAATAATGACAATAGAAATAATAATAACATCGTTATCATTGTCATTATAATTATTACTACTGTCATTATTTCTAAAATTATCATTATTGCTATTATCATTATAAAAATAGTTATGATGATGAAAATAGCTATAATAATTAGCATGATAATCATTATAACTGCAATAATGATGATAATAATGATAATCATGATGATAATGACTATAATGATAATAATCATAAGAATAATGACAGTAATGATAATAATGATGATAATAATTATCCAGTCCATTTATAATGAAATAAGGTAAAAAGTAATAAAATCCCAGCAGTCCAAAAAACGGCAAAATCTAGTGTATTACAGCCTTTTGACAGAAACATCGAGAAAAAAATTTCTCTTTTTTTTTGGGGGGGGGGTAATTATGAGGATTTTAACATCAATTCATGATAATTCCTTCATTATATGCAATATTGATGATAGTTATGATAGTAATGACTATGATAGTGACAATAATAATGATAATGATAAAATCATAATCATAATGATAATTTTGATAATTACTGCAATAATAGCAATAATCAACTCTATTCCAATAATTTTCAGACTAATAATAACAATAGAAATAATAATATCATTATCGTTGTCATTATAATTATTAGTATTGTCATTAATTTTTCTAAATTTATCATTTTTGCTATTATCATTATAAAAATAGTTATGATGATGAAAATAGCTATAATAATTAGCATAATAATCATTATAACTGCAATAATGATGATAATAATGACGATAATCATGATAATAATGACTATAATGATAATAATCATAAGAATAATGACAGTAATGATAATAATGATGATAATAATTAATATCCAGTCTGTTTATAATGAAATAAAGGCCAAAAGTAATAAAATCCGAACAGTCAAAAAAAAACGCAAAATCTATAGCCTTTTGAGAGAAACGTCGAAAAAAAAAACTTTTCGCTTTTTATTGGTAATTATGAGGATTTTAACATTAATTCAGGTAATTGTGATGATTTCTATGATAATTCCTTCATTATATGCAATATTGATGATAGTTATGATGGTAATGACAATGATAGTGACAATAATAATGATAATAATGATAAAATCATAATTATAATGATAATTTTAATAATTACTGCAATGATAGCAATAATCAACTCTATTCCAATAATTTTCAGACTAATAATGACAATAGAAATAATAATAACATCATTATCATTGTCATTATAATTATTAGTATTGTCATTAATTTTTCTAAAATTATCATTTTTGCTATTATCATTATAAAAATGAGCATAATAACCATTATAACTGCAATAATGATGATAATAATGATGAAAATCATGATTATCATGACTATAATGATAATATCATAAGAATAATGACAGTAATGGTAATAAAGATGATATTAATTATTATCCAGTCCATTTATAAAGAAATAAAGGCCAAAAGTAATAAAATCCCATAAATCGAAAACAACGCCAATATCTACCGTATTACAGACTTTTGAGAGAAACGTCGAAAAACCCTTTTTCGCTTTTTATTGGTAATTATGAGGATTTTAATATTTCTCAGGTAATTGTGATGATTTTCATGCTCATTCCTTCATTATATGCAATAATGATGATAATTATTATGATAAGGACAATGATAATGACAACAATAATGATAATGATGATAATATCATAATTATAATGATAATTTTGATAATTACGGCAATAATAGCAATAATCAACTCTATTCCAATGATATTCAGACTAATAATGACAATAGAAATAAAAATAGCATCATTATCATTGGCATTATAATTATTACTATTTCTAAAATTATCATTATTCCTATTATCATTATAAAAATAGTTATGATAATGAAAATAGCTATAATAAATAGCATAATAATCATTATAACTGCAATAATGATGATAATACTGATGATAATAATGATGATAATGGTTATATTGATAATAATCATAGGAATAATGACAGTAATGATAATAATGATGATGATAATTATTATCCAGTCCATTTATAATGAAATAAAGGCAAAAAGTAATATAATCCCAACAGTCGAAAAAACGGCAAAATCTACCGTATTACAGCCTTTTGAGAGAAACGTCGAAAAAAACTTTTCGCTTTTTATTGGTAATTATGAGGATTTTAACATTAATTCAGGTAATTGTGATGATTTACTTGATAATTCCTTCATTATATGCAATAATGATGATAATTATGATGATAACTGCAATAATTATGATAATAATGATAATAATCATGATCATAATGACTATAATGATAATAATCATAAGAATAATGAAAGTAATGATAATGATGATAATAATTATTATCTAGTCCATTTATAATGAAATAGAGGCCAAAAGTAATAAAAACCCAAAAGTCGAAAAGACGGCAAAATCTAGCGTATTACAGCCTTTTGAGAGAAACGTCGAAAAAAAAACCTTTTTCGCTTTTTAAAGGTACTTATGAGGATTTTAACATTAATTCAAGTAATTGTGATGATTTTCATGATAATCCCTTCATTATATGCAATAATGATGATAATTATGATGATAGTGACAATAATAATGGCAATAATAATGATAATAATGATAAAATCGTAATTATAATGATAATTTTGATAATTACTGCAATGATAACAATAATCAACTCTGTTCCATTAATTTTCAGACAAATAATGACAATAAAAATAATTATATCATTATCATTGTCATTATAATCAGTACTATTGTCATTATTATTTCTGAAATTATCATTATTTCTATTATCATTATAAGAATAGTTATGATAATGAAAATAGCTATAATAATTAGCATAACAATCATTATAACTGCAATAATGATGATAATAATGATGATATGATGATAATGACTATGATGATTATAATCATAAGAATAATGACAGTAATGATAATAATGATGGTAATAATCATTATAATAAAATAAAGGCCAGAAGTAAAAAAAAAAAAAGCCCAGAAGTCGAAAAAATGGCAAAATCTAGCGTATTACAGCCTTTTCAGAGAAACGTCGAAAAAAAAACTTTTTTGCATATGGTAATTATGAGGATTTTAACATTAATTCAGGTAATTGTGATGATTTTAATGATAATCCCTTCATTATATGCAATAATTATGATAATTATGATGACAATGACAAAAATAATGATAATATCATAATCATAATGATAATTTTGATAATTACTGCAATAATAGCAATACTCAACTCTATTCCAATAATTTTCAGTCTAATAATGACAATAGAAATAATCATAACATCATTATGAATGTCATTATAAATATCAATATTATCATTATTATATCTAAAATTATCATTATTGTTATTATCATTATAAAAATAGCTATAATGAAAATAGCTATAACAAATAGCATAATAATCCTTATAACTGCAATAATTATGATAATAATGATAATAATCATGATGATAATGACTATAATGATAATAACCATAAGAATAATGACAATGAGGATAATAATCATTATCCAGTCCATTTATAACGAAATAAAGGCCAAAAGAAATAAAATCCCAAAAGTCGAAAAAAACGGCTAAATCAAGCCTTTTGAGAGAAACGTCGAAATAAAAACCTTTTTCCATTTTCTTATGGAATTATTAATTCAGGTAATTGTGATGATTTTCATAATAATTCCTTCATTGTATGCAATAATGATGATAATTATGATGATAATAATAATGACAATAATAATGATAATGATAAAATCATGATTATAATGATAATTTTCATAATTACCGCAATAATAGCAATAATCAACTCAATTCCAATGATGTTCAGACTAATAATGACATTAGAAATAATAGTACCATCATTATCATTGTCATTATAATTATTACTATTGTCATTATTATTTCTAAAATTATCATTATTGCTATTATCATTATAGAAATAGTTATGATGATGAAAATAGCTATAATAATTAGCATAATAATCATTATAACTGCAATAATGATGATGATAATGATGATGATAATGACTATAATGATAATAACCATAAGAATAATGACAGTAATGATATAATGATTATATTAATTATTATCCAGTCCATTTATACTGAAATAAAGGCCAAAAGAAATAAAATCCCATAAGTCGAAAAAAGGCAAAACACAGCGTATTTGAGATAAACGTCGAAAAAAAACCTTTTTCGCTTTTTATTGGTAATTATGAGGATTTTAACATTAATTCAGGTAATTGTGATGATTTTCATGATAATTCCTTCATTATATGCAATAAAGATGATAATTATGATGATAATGACAATGATAATGACAATAATAATGATAATGATAAAATCATAATTACAATGATAATTTTGATAATTACTGCAATAATAGCAATAATAAACTCTATTCCAATATTTTTCAAACTAATGATGACAGTAGAAATAATAATAACATCATTATCATTGTCATAATTATTACTATTGTCATTATTATTTCTAAAATTATCATTATTGCTAATATTATAAAAATAGCTATAATAATTAGCATAATAATCATTATAACTGCAATAATGATGATAATAATGATAATCATGATGATAATGACTATAATGATAATCATAAGAATAATGACAGTAATGATAATAATGATAATAATAATTATTATCCAGTCCATTTATAATGAAATAAAGGCCAAAAGTAATAAAATCCCAAAAGTCGAAAAACGGCAAAATCTAGCGTATTACTGCCTTTTGAGAGAAACGTCGAAAAAAATCCTTTTTTCGCTTTTTATTGGTAATCATGAGGATTTTAACATTAATTCAGGTAATTGCGATGATTTTCATGATAATTCCTTCATTATATGCAATATTGATGATAGTTATGATGGTAATGACATTGATAGTAACAATAAAAATGATAATAATGATAAAATCATAATTATGATGATAATTTTGATAATTACTGCAATAATAGCAATAATCAATTCTATTCCAATAATTTCCAGACTAATAATGACAATAGAAATAATAATAACATCATTATGATTGTCATTATAATTATTACTATTGTCATTATTAATTCAAAAATTATCATTATTGCTATTATCATTATAAAAATAGTTATAATGAAAATAGCTATAATAATTAGTATAATAATCATTTTAACTGCTATAATGATGATAATAATGATGATAATCATGATGATAATGACTATAATGATAATAACCATAAGAATAATGACAATGAGGATAATAATTATTATCCAGTCCATTTATAATGAAATAAAGGCTAAAAGAAATAAAATCCCAAAAGTTGAAGAAAAAAACGGCTAAATCGAGCCTTTTGAGAGAAACGTCGAAAAAAAACCTTTTTCTCTTTTTATTGGTAATTATTAGGATTTTAACATTAATTCAGGTAATTTGGATGATTTTCATGATAATTCCTTCATTATATGCAATAATGATGATAATTAATATGATAATGACAATAATAATGATAATAATGATAAAATCATAATTATAATGATAATTTTGATAATTACTGCAATCATAGCAATAAACAACTCTATTCCAATAATGTTCAGACTAATAATGACAATAGAAATAATAGTAACATCATTATCATTCTCATTATAATTATTACTATTGTCATTATTATTTCTAAAATTATCATTATTGCTATTATCATTATAGAAATAGTTATGATGATGAAAATAGCTATAATAATTAGCAAAATAATCATTATAACTGCAATAATGATGATGATAATGAAGATGATAATGACTATAATGATAACAATAATAAGAATAATGACAGTAATGATCAAATGATGATATTAATTATTATCCAGTCCATTTTTAATGAAATAAAGGCCAAAAGTAATGAAATCCCAAAAGTCGAAAAAAAACGAGAGAGAAACGTCGGGAAAAAAAACTTTTTCGCTTTTTATTGGTAATTATGAGGAGTATAACATTAATTCAGGTAATTGTGATAATTTTCATAATTCCTTCATTATATGGAATAATGATGATAATTATGATGATAATGACAATGATAATGACAATAAAAGTGATGATAATGATAAATACATATTTACAGTGATAATTTTGATAATTACTGCAATAATAGCAATAATCAACTCTATTCCAATAATTTTCAGACTAATAATGACAATAGAAATAATAACATTATCATCTTTGTCATTATATTTATTACTATTGTCATTATCATTTCTAAAATTATCATTATTGCTATTATCATCATAAAAATAGTTATGATGATGAAAATAGATAGAATAATGAGCATAATAATATTTATAACTGCAATAATGATGATAATAATGATGATAATCATCATGATAATGACTATATTTATAATAATCATAAGAATAATGAACGTAATGATGATAATGGTAATAATAATTAATATCCAGTCCATTTACAATTTAATAAAGGCCAAAAGTAATACAATCCCACAAGTCGAAAAAATGGCTAAATCGAGCCTTTTGACAGAAACGTCGAAAAAAAACGTTTTTCGCTTTTTATTGGTAATTATGAGGATTTTAAGATTAATTCAGGTAATTGTGATGATTTTCATGATAATTTCTTCATTATATGCAATAATGATGATAATTATGATGATAATAACAATAATAATAATGATAATAATGATAATGATAAAATCATAATTATAATGATAATTTTGATAATTACTGCGATAATAGAATAATCAACTCTATTCCAATAATTTTCAGACTAATAATGAAAATAGAAATAATAATAATATCATTATCATTGTCATTACATTAATTACTATTGTCATTATTTCTAAAATTATCATTATTGCTATTATCATTATAAAAATAGTTATGGTGATGAAAATTGCTATAATAATTATCATAATAATCATTATAACTGTAATAATGACGATAATAATTATTATAATCATGATGATAATGACTATAATGGTAATAATCATAAGAAAAATGACAGTAATGATAATAATGATGATAATAATTATCATCCAGTCCATTTATAATGAAATAAAGACCAAAAGTAATGAAATCCCAAAAATCGAAATACGGCAAAATCTTGCCTATTACTTATGAGGATTTTAACATTAATTCAGGTAATTGTGATGATTTTCATGATAATTCCTTCATTATATGCAATAATGATGATAAATATGATGATAATGACAGTGATAATGACTAATAATGATAATAATGATAAAATCATAATTATAATGATAATTTTGATAATTTCTGAAATAATATCAATAAACAAGTCTATTCCAATAATTTTCAGACTAATAATGACAATAGAAATAATATGATGAGATTATCACCACTATCATAACTGTTATCATGACTAGTAGTATTTTTATCATTACAAGCAGTATTGTTTTTAACATCATCATTGTTTATATTGTTATCACGACTATTATTAGTTAATATTATGTTAGTGATGTTTTATGTGTCATAACAGTAGTAGTGATATTTGTCATAAGAGCAGTAATATTATCATAATGATGTAATTCTGTAGATGAAAGTAATAATGATAATAATAGTGATAATAATAAATGTTTTTATATAGAGATCTACTAAAAGAAAGACACGAGAAGAAGAGAGAAAGAGAGAGAGAAAAAGAAATAGAACATGAGACAAAGATCACTGTTTTCTTTGAACGCAGTATACGTAAGAAAACAAGGATTCTGACTCTACATAGAAGAAACTTGTCTATGTATATATATATATATATATATATATATATATATATATATATATATATATATATATATATATATATATATATATATATAAACATTTACTATTATCACTATTAGTATTATTATTACTTTCAACAGAATTGCATCATTATGATAATATTACTGCTGTAATGACAAATATCGCTACTTTTATTATGACACATAAAGCATCACTAACATAATATTAACTAATAATAGTCGTGATAACAATATAAATAATGCTGATGTTAAAAACAATACTGCTTGTAATGATAACAATACTACTAGTCATGATAACAGTTATGATAGTGGTGATAATCTCATCATATATACCAAACAGCGATCAGAAATCAGCAGTTCTTACGTATGATTACGTATGATTATTATTATCACCATTATTATCAATATTGTCATTATTCTTATGATTATTATCATTATAGTCATTATCGTTATAATTATTATTATTATTATTATTATTATTATTATTATTATTATTATCATTATTGCAGTTATAATAACTAATATGCTCATTATTATTGTCATTTTCAAAATTATAACTATTTTTATAATGATGATAACAATAATGATAATTTTAGAAATAATAATAACAGTAATGATAATTATAATGACAATGATAATGATATTATTATTTCTATTGTCATTATTATTATGAAAATTATTAGAATAGACTTAATTATTGATATCATTGCAGTAATTATAAAAACTATCATTATAATTATCCTTTTATCATAATTATCATTATTATTGTCATTATCATCCTGATTATAATGACAATAATGATGATAATTATCATTAGAAAGCCCATCTATAATGAGAAAAAGCCTAAAAGTAGAAAAATCCCAAAAGTCGAAAAACCGGCGAAATCTAGCGAAATACAACCTTTGGAGAGATGAGTCGAAAAACCCTCTTTTTCGTGTTTGAAGGATGATTATGGTGATCTTAGCAATAATTCTGCTAATTATGATGATTTTGATGATAACCCCATCAATAATGACAATAATAATGATAATTATGAGAGTAATTAGGATAATTATGATGATAATTATACAATGATAATTATAATGATGATTTTCCTAATGATTGCAATAATAGCAATAATCAACACTATTCTAATGTTTTTTGCTAATGATAATAACGAAAATGATAACAGAAATAATAATAGAAGTAATTATAACACGGCTATTATGGTTATTATAATCCTTATTATTGTTGTTATTATTTCCAGAATTATCATTATAGTCATTTCCACCATTAGAATAATTATAATGATGAAAATGACATTAATAATGAAGATAATGATTACTATAATGACTATAATAAGGGTGATTAGGGCGATAATGACAGTAATGATAATAATGATGATGATAATGACAATAATGATAATTATCATTAGAAAGCCTATCTATAATGAGAAAAAGGCTAAAAGTAGAAAAATCTCAAAAGTCGAAAAAGCGGCGAAATCTAGCGAAATACAGCCTTTGCCAGTATGAGTCGAAAAACCCTCTTTTTCGTGTTTAAAGGATGATTATGATGATGATTTTACTAATAATGGCAGTAATAGCAATAATCAACATTATTCTAAAGATTTTCCTAATAATAATAACGGCAATGATAACAAATAATAATAGAAGTAATTATAACACGGCTATTATGGTTATTATAATCCTTATTATTGTTGTTATTATTTCCAGAATTATCATTATTGTCATTATCATTATTAAAACAATTATAATGATGAAAATGACATTAATAATTTAGATGATTATTATAATGACTATATTAAGGGTGATTAGGGCGATAATGACAGTAATGATAATGATGATGATAATGATAATAATGATAATTATCATTAGAAAGCCCATCTATAATGAGAAAGAGGTTAAAAGTAGAGAAATCCCATAAGTCGAAAAAGTGGCGAATTCTAGCGAAATACAGCCTTTGGAGAGTCCAAAAAAACTCTTTTCCGTGTTTAAAGGATGATTATGATGATCTCAGCAATAATTCTGTTAATCACGATGATTTTGATGATAACCCCATCAATAATGAGAATAATGACGATAATAACGATAATTATGAGAGTAATTAGGATAATAAATATGATAATAATTATACATTGATAATTATAATGATGATTTTCCTAATAATTGCAATAATAGCAATAATCAACACTATTCTATTGTTTTTCCTAATAACAATAACGACAATGATAACAAATAAAAATAGAAGTAATTATAACTCGGCCATTATTGTTATTATAATCCTTATTATTGTTATTATTTCCAGAATTATCATTATTGTCATTTCCACCATTAAAATAATTATAATGATGAAAATGACATTAATAATGAAGATAATGATTATTATAATGACTATATTAAGGGTGATTAGGGCGATAATGACAGTAATGATAATAATGATGATGATATTGAATATAATGATGATAATTATCATTAGAAAGCCCATTTATCAAGAGAATAAGGCTAAAAGTGGAAAAATCTCAAAAGTCGAAAAAGCGGCGAAATCTAGTGAAATACAGCCTTTGGAGAGATGAGTCAAAAAACCCTCTTTTTCGTGATTAAAGGATGATTATGATGATCTTGGCAATAATTCTGATAATTATGACGATTTTGATGATAACCCCATCAATAATGAGAATAATGATGATAATGATAATTATGAGAGTAATTGGGACAATAATTATGAGAGTAATTGGGACAATTATTATGATAATAATTATACAATGATAATTATAATGATTTTACTAATAATTGCAATAATAGCAATAATCAACATTATTCTAATAATTTTCCTGATAATAATAACGGCAATTATTGTTATTATAATCCTTATTATTGTTGTTATTATTTCCAGAATTATCATTATTGTCATTATCATTATTAAAATAATTATAATGATGAAAATGACATTAATAATTAAGATGATTATTATAATGACTATATTAAGGGTGATTAGGGCGATAATGACAGTAATGATAATGATGATAATGATAATAATGATAATTATCATTAGAAAGGCCATCTATAATGAGATAAAGGTTAAAAGTCGAGAAATCCCATAAGTCGAAAAAGCGGCGAATTCTAGCGAAATACAGCCTTTGGAGAGATGAGTCGAAAAACCCTCTTTTCCGTGTTTAAAGGATGATTATGATGATCTTAGCAATAGTTCTGCTAATCATGATGATTTTGATGATAACCCCATAAATAATGAGAATATTGACGATAATAATGATAATTATGAGAGTAATTAGGATAATAATTATGATAATAATTATATATTGATAATTATAAAGACGATTTTCCTAATAATTGCAATAATAGCAATAATCAACACTTCTAATGTTTTTCCTAATAATAATAACGACAATGATAACAGAAATAATAATAGAAATAATTATAACACGGCAATTATTATTATAATCCTTATTATTGTTATTATTTCCAGAATTATCGTTATAGTCATTTCCACAATTAGAATAATTATAATGAAGAAAATGACATTAATAATGAAGATCATAATTATTATAATGACTATATTAAGTGTGATTAGAGTGATAATGACAGTAATGATAATGATGATGATGATAACAATAATGAAGATAATTATCATTATAAAGCCCATCTATAATGAGAAAAAGGCTAAAAGTAGAATAATCTCAAAAGTCGAAAAAGCGGCGAAATCTTGCTCAATACAGCCTTTGCAGAGATAAGTCGAAAAACCCTCTTTTTCGTGTTTAAAGGATGATTATGATGATCTTAGCAATAATTCTGCTAATTATGACGATTTTGATGAAAACCCCATCAATAATGAGAATAATGACGATAATAATGATAATTATGAGAGTAATTAGGAGAATAATTATGATAATAATTATATAATGATAATTATAATGATGATTATCCTAATAATTACAATAATAGCAATAATCAACATAATTCTAATGATTTTCCTAATAATAATAACGGCAATGATAACAGAAATAATAATAGAAGTAATTATAACACGGCTATTATTGTTATTATAATCCTTATTATTGTTGTTATTATTTCCAAAATTATCATTATTGTCATTATCATTATTAAAATAATTATAATGATGAAAAGGACATTAATAATTGAGATAATGATTATTATAATGACTATATTAAGGGTGATTAGGGCGATAATGACAGTAATGATAATAATGATGATTATAATGACAATAATGATGATAATTATCATTAGAAAGCCCATCTATAATGAGAAAAAGGCTAAAAGTAGAAAAATCCCATAAGTCGAAAAAGCGGCAAAATCTAGCGAAATACAGCCTTTGGAGAGATGAGTCGAAAAACCCTCTTTTTCGTGTTTAAAGGATGATTATGATGATCTTAGCAATAATTCTGCTAATTAAGACGATTTTGATGATAACCCCATCAATAATGAGAATAATGATAATAATGATAATTATGAGAGTAATTACGATAATAATGATTTTCTTAATAATTGCAATAATAGCAATAATCAAAATTATTCTAATGTTTTTCCTAATATTAATAACGACAATGATAACAGAAATAATAATAGAAGTAATTATAACACGGCCATGATAATTTCCGTAATTAATGCAATAATAGCAATAATCGACAATATTCTAATGATTTTCACGACAATAACAATAATAATAGCAATAATCAACACTATTCAAATTTTTTTTCGTAATAATAATGATACCAGAAATAAAAATAGAAGTAATTATAACTCGGCCATTATTGTTTTTTTATAATCCTTATTATTGTCATTATTTCCAGAATTATCATTATAGTCATTTCCACCATTGAAATAATTATAATGATGAAAATGACATTAATAATGAAGATAATGATTATGATAATGACTATATTAAGGGTGATTAGGGCGATAATGACAGTAATGATAATAATGATGATGATAATGACAATAATGATGATAATTATCATTATAACGCCCATCTATAATGAGAAAACGGCTAAAAGTCGAGAAATCCCATAAGTCGAAAAACCGGCGAAATCTAGCGAAATACAGGCTTTCGTGAGATGAGTCGAAAAACCCTCTTTTCATGTTTAAAGGATGATTATGATGATCATAGCAATAATTCTGCTAATCATGATGATTTTGATGATAACCCCATCAATAATGAGAATAATGACGATAACAATGATAATTATGAGAGTAATTAGGACAATAATTATGATAATAATTATACAATGATAATTATAATGATGATTTGCCTATTAATTGCAATAAAAGCAATAATCAACACTATTCTAATGTTTTTCCTAATAATAATAACGACATTGATAACAGAAATAATAATACAATAAACTATAACACGGCTATTATTGTCATTATAACCCTTATTATTGTTGTTATTACAACCCTCATTATTGTTGTTATTATTTCCAGAATTATCATTATTGTCATTATCATTATTAAAATCATTATAATGATGAAAATGACATTAATGATATAGATGATGATTATTATAATGACTATATTAAGGGTGATTAGGGCGAAAATGACAGTAATGATAATGATGATGATAATAATAACAATAATGATAATTATCATTAGAAAGCCCATCTATAATGAGAAAAGGGCTAAAAGTAGAAAAATCTGGAAAGTCGAAATACGGCAAAAAAATTCCTATTACAGCCTTTTGAGAGAAACGTCTTAAATAAAAACTTTTTCGCTTTATATATGTAATTATGAGGATTTTAACATTAATTCAGGTAATTGTGATGATTTTCATGATAATTCCTTCATTATATGCACTAATGACGATAATTATGATGATAATGACAATGATAATGACTAATAATGATAATAATGATAAAATCATAATTATAATGATAATTTGGATAATTTCTGCAATAATATCAATAAACAAGTCTATTCCATTAATTTTCAGACTAATAATGACAATAGAAATAATATGATGAGATTATCATCACTATCATAACTGTTATCATGACTAGTAGTATTTTTATCATTACAAGCAGTATTGTTTTTAACATCATCATTGTTTATATTGTTATCACGACTATTATTAGTTAATATTATGTTAGTGATGTTTTATGTGTCATAACAGTAGTAGTGATATTTGTCATAACAGCAGTAATATTATCATAATGATGCAATTCTGTAGATGAAAGTAATAATGATAATAATAGTGATAATAGTAAATGTTTATATATAGAGATCTACTAAACGAAAGACACGAGAAGAAGAGAGAAAGAGAGAGAGAGAAAGAAATAGAACATGAGACAAAGATCACTGTTTTCTTTGAACGCAGTATACGTAAGAAAACAAGGATTCTGACTCTACATAGAAGAAACTTGTCTATGTATATATATATATATATATATATATATATATATATATATATATATATATATATATATATATATATATATATATATATATATAAACATTTACTATTATCACTATTAGTATTATTATTACTTTCAACAGAATTGCATCATTATGATAATATTACTGCTGTAATGACAAATATCGCTACTTTTATTATGACACATAAAGCATCACTAACATAATATTAACTAATAATAGTCGTGATAACAATATAAATAATGCTGATGTTAAAAACAATACTGCTTGTAATGATAACAATACTACTAGTCATGATAACAGTTATGATAGTGGTGATAATCTCATCATATCATATACCAAACAGCGATCAGAAATCAGCAGTTCTTACGTATGATTACGTATGATTATTATTATCACCATTATTATCAATATTGTAATTATTCTTATGATTATTATCATTATAGTCAATATCGTCATAATTATCATTATTATTATTATTATTGCAGTTATAATAAGTAATATGCTCATTATTATTGTCATTTTCAAAATTATAACTTTTTATAATGATGATAACAATAATCATAATTTTAGAAATAATAATGACAGTAATGATAATTATAATGACAATGATAATGATATTATTATTATTTCTATTGTCATTATTATTATGAAAATTATTAGAATAGACTTAGTTATTGATATCATTGCAGTAATTATAAAAACTATCATTATAATTATCCTTTTATCATAATTATCCTTATCATTGTCATTATCATCCTGATTATAATGACAATAATGATAATTATCATTAGAAAGCCCATCTATAATGAGAAAAAGCCTAAAAGTAGAAAAATCCCAAAAGTCGAAAAACCGGCGAAATCTAGCGAAATACAACCTTTGGAGAGATGAGTCGAAAAACCCTCTTTTTCGTGTTTGAAGGATGATTATGGTGATCTTAGCAATAATTCTGCTAATTATGATGATTTTGATGATAACCCCATCAATAATGACAATAATGACGATAATAATGATAATTATGAGAGTAATTAGGATAATTATGATGATAATTATACAATGATAATTATAATGATGATTTTCCTAATGATTGCAATAATAGCAATAATCAACACTATTCTAATGTTTTTTGCTAATGATAATAACGAAAATGATAACAGAAATAATAATTGAAGTAATTATAACACGGCTATTATAGTTATTATAATCCTTATTATTGTTGTTATTATTTCCAGAATTATCATTATAGTCATTTCCACCATTAAAATAATTATAATGATGAAAATGACATTAATAATGAAGATAATGATTACTATAATGACTATAATAAGGGTAATTAGGGCGATAATGACAGTAATGATAATAATGATGATGATAATGACAATAATGATAATTATCATTAGAAAGCCCATCTATAATGAGAAAAAGGCTAAAAGTAGAAAAATCTCAAAAGTCGAAAAAGCGGCGAAATCTAGCGAAATACAGCCTTTCGCTAGAATTCGCCACTTTTTCGACTTATGGGATTTCTCTACTTTTAACCTCTTTCTCATTATAGATGGGCTTTCTAATGATAATTATCATTATTATCATTATCATCATCATTATCATTACTGTCATTATCGCCCTAATCACCCTTAATATAGTCATTATAATAATCATCTAAATTATTAATGTCATTTTCATCATTATAATTGTTTTAATAATGATAATGACAATAATGATAATTCTGGAAATAATAACAACAATAATAAGGATTATAATAACCATAATAGCCGTGTTATAATTACTTCTATTATTATTTCTGTTATCATTGCCGTTATTATTATTAGGAAAATCTTTAGAATAATGTTGATTATTGCTATTACTGCCATTATTAGTAAAATCATCATCATAATCATCCTTTAAACACGAAAAAGAGGGTTTTTCGACTCATACTGGCAAAGGCTGTATTTCGCTAGATTTCGCCGCTTTTTCGACTTTTGAGATTTTTCTACTTTTAGCCTTTTTCTCATTATAGATGGGCTTTCTAATGATAATTATCATTATTGTCATTATCATCATCATTATTATCATTACTGTCATTATCGCCCTAATTACCCTTATTATAGTCATTATAGTAATTATTATCTCCATTATTAATGTCATTTTCATCATTATAATTATTTTAATGGTGGAAATGACTATAATGATAATTCTGGAAATAATAACAACAATAATAAGGATTATAATAACTATAATAGCCGTGTTATAATTACTTCAATTATTATTTCTGTTATCATTTTCGTTATTATCATTAGCAAAAAACATTAGAATAGTGTTGATTATTGCTATTATTGCAATCATTAGGAAAATCATCATTATAATTATCATTGTATAATTATCATCATAATTATCCT
>NC_091584.1:11492785-11510968 GCF_042767895.1 Penaeus vannamei | reverse complement strand
CATGATAATTTCCGTAATTAATGCAATAATAGCAATAATCGACAAAAATTCTAATGATTTTCACCTAAAAATTTAATAATAGCAATCATCAACACTATTCAATTTTTTTTCGTAATAACAATAACGACAATGATAACAGAAATAAAAATAGAAGTAATTATAACTCGGCCATTATTGTTTTTTTATAATCCTTATTATTGTCATTATTTCCAGAATTATCATTATAGTCATTTCCACCATTGAAATAATTATAATGATGAAAATGACATTAATAATGAAGATAATGATTATAATAATGACTATATTAAGGGTGATTAGGGCGATAATGACAGTAATGATAATAATGATGATGATAATGACAATAATGATGATAATTATCATTATAACGCCCATCTATAATGAGAAAACGGCTAAAAGTAGAAAAATCCCATAAGTCGAAAAACCGGCGAAATCTAGCGAAATACAGGCTTTCGTGAGATGAGTCGAAAAACCCTCTTTTCATGTTTAAAGGATGATTATGATGATCATAGCAATAATTCTGCTAATCATGATGATTTTGAAGATAACCCCATCAATAATGAGAATAATGACGATAACAATGATAATTATGAGAGTAATTAGGACAATAATTATGATAATAATTATACAATGATAATTATAATGATGATTTGCCTATTAATTGCAATAAAAGCAATAATCAACACTATTCTAATGTTTTTCCTAATAATAATAACGACATTGATAACAGAAATAATAATACAATAAACTATAACACGGCTATTATTGTCATTATAACCCTTATTATTGTTGTTATTACAACCCTCATTATTGTTGTTATTATTTCCAGAATTATCATTATTGTCATTATCATTATTAAAATCATTATAATGATGAAAATGACATTAATGATATAGATGATGATTATTATAATGACTATATTAAGGGTGATTAGGGCGAAAATGACAGTAATGATAATGATGATGATAATAACAATAATGATAATTATCATTAGAAAGCCCATCTATAATGAGAAAAGGGCTAAAAGTAGAAAAATCTGGAAAGTCGAAATACGGCAAAAAAAAATCCTATTACAGCCTTTTGAGAGAAACGTCTTAAATAAAAACTTTTTCGCTTTATATATGTAATTATGAGGATTTTAACATTAATTCAGGTAATTGTGATGATTTTCATGATAATTCCTTCATTATATGCACTAATGACGATAATTATGATGATAATGACAATGATAATGACTAATAATGATAATAATGATAAAATCATAATTATAATGATAATTTGGATAATTTCTGCAATAATATCAATAAACAAGTCTATTCCATTAATTTTCAGACTAATAATGACAATAGAAATAATATGATGAGATTATCATCACTATCATAACTGTTATCATGACTAGTAGTATTTTTATCATTACAAGCAGTATTGTTTTTAACATCATCATTGTTTATATTGTTATCACGACTATTATTAGTTAATATTATGTTAGTGATGTTTTATGTGTCATAACAGTAGTAGTGATATTTGTCATAACAGCAGTAATATTATCATAATGATGCAATTCTGTAGATGAAAGTAATAATGATAATAATAGTGATAATAGTAAATGTTTATATATAGAGATCTACTAAACGAAAGACACGAGAAGAAGAGAGAAAGAGAGAGAGAAAAAGAAATAGAACATGAGACAAAGATCACTGTTTTCTTTGAACGCAGTATACGTAAGAAAACAAGGATTCTGACTCTACATAGAAGAAACTTGTCTATGTATATATATATATATATATATATATATATATATATATATATATATATATATATATATATATATATATATATAAACATTTACTATTATCACTATTAGTATTATTATTACTTTCAACAGAATTGCATCATTATGATAATATTACTGCTGTAATGACAAATATCGCTACTTTTATTATGACACATAAAGCATCACTAACATAATATTAACTAATAATAGTCGTGATAACAATATAAATAATGCTGATGTTAAAAACAATACTGCTTGTAATGATAACAATACTACTAGTCATGATAACAGTTATGATAGTGGTGATAATCTCATCATATATACCAAACAGCGATCAGAAATCAGCAGTTCTTACGTATGATTACGTATGATTATTATTATCACCATTATTATCAATATTGTCATTATTCTTATGATTATTATCATTAAGTCATTATCGTTATAATTATTTATTATTATTATTACTTATTATATTTTATTATAATCTTATTATTTTTTTATTTCATAATAATATGCTCATTATTATTGTCATTTTCAAAATTATAACTATTAAATGAATAATAATAATGATTATTTAAATGACTATATAAGGGTGATTAGGGCGATAATGACAGTAATGATAATGATGATAATGAAATAATGATAATTATCATTGAAAGCCCATCTATAATGAGAAAAAGGTAAAAGTGAAAATCTCATAAGTCGAAAAAGCGGCGAATCTAGCGAAATAAGCCTTGGGAGATGAGTCGAAAACCCTCTTTTCGTGTTTAAAGGATGATTATGATGATGAATTTTACTAAATAATTGGGCAAAGTAATAGGAATAAATAACATTAAATTCTAAAGATTTTCCTAATAATAATAACGCAATGATAACAAATAATAATAGAATAATTATAACACGGCAATTATTATTATAATCCTTATTATTGTTTATTATTTCAGAATTATCATTATAGTCATTTCAATTAAAAATTATAATGAGAAAATGACATTAAAAATTTAGATATTATTATAATGACTATATTAAGGTGATTAGGGCGATAATGACAGTAATGATAATATGATGATAATGACAATAATGATAATTATCATTAAAAGCCCATCTATAATGAGAAAGAGGTAAAAGTAGAATAATCCAAAGTCGAAAAAGGGCGAAATTCTAGCAAATACAGCCTTTGAGAGATAAGTCAAAAACTCTTTTCGTGTTTAAAGGATGATTATGATGATCTAGCAATAATTCTGTTAATATGATGATTTTGATGATAACCCCATCAATAATGACAATAATGACGATAATAATGATAATTATGAGAGTAATTAGGATAATTATGATAATAATTATACAATGATAATTATAATGATGATTTTCCTAATATTGCAATAAAGCAATAATCAACACTATTCTAATGTTTTTTCTAATGATAATAACGAATTGATAACAGAAATAATAATGACATAATTATAACACGGCTATTATGTATTATAATCCTTATTATTGTTAAATATATGTTATTATTTCCAGAATTATCATTATTGTCATTATCATTATTAAAATAATTATAATGATGAAAATGACATTAATATAAGATATGATTATTATAATGACTATAATAAGGGTGATTAGGGCGATAATGACAGTAATGATAATAATGATGATATAATAACAATAATGATAATTATCATTAGAAAGCCCATCTATAATGAGAAAAAGGCTAAAAGTAGAAAAATCTGAAAGTCGAAAAAGCGGCAAATCTACGAATACAGCCTTTGGAGATGACGTCTGAAATAACCCTTTTTTCGTTTATATATGATTATGATGATTTACATTATTATAATTGATGATTCAGTAACTTCATATATATAATGCGATAATTAATGATAATCAATGATAATGACTAATAATATAAATTCATAATTATATGATTTTCCTAATTGAATAATACGATAACAATCTATTCAATAATTTTCAGATAATAATGACAATAGAAATAATATGATAATTATAACACGGCTAATGTTATTATAATCTTATTATTGTTTTATTATTTCAGAATTATCTTATTAGCATTCATTATTGAATAATTATAATGATGAAAATGACTTTTAAATTATTAATATTATTATAATGACTATATTAGTGTGATTAGGGCGATAATACAGTAATGAAAATTATGATGATAAGTAATAATAATTATCATTAGAAAGCCCATCTATAATGAGAAAAGGTAAAAGTAGAGAAATCCCAAAGTCGAAAAAGGGCGAATTCTAGCGAAATACAGCCTTTGAGAGATGAGTCCAAAAAAACTCTTTCGTGTTTAAAGGATGATTATGATGATCTAGCAATAATTCTGTTAATACGATGATTTTGATGATAACCCCATCAATAATGAGAAAAATGACGATAATAACGATAATTATAGAGTAATTAGGATAATTATGATAAAAATTTATACATATGATAATTATAATGATGATTTTCCTAATAATTGCAATAATAGCAATAATCAACACTATTCTATTGTTTTTCCTAATACTAATAACGCAATGATAAGAAATAATAATAGAAGTAATTAAAACATGGGCTATTATTTATTATAACCTTATTAGTATTATTCCAGAATTATCATTATTGTCATTTCCACCATTAAAATAATTATAATGATGAAAATGACATTAATAATGAAGATAATGTTTAATAATGACTATATTAAGGGTGATTAGGGCGATAATGACAGTAATGATAATAATGATGATAATTGACAATAATGATGAAAATTTATCATTAGAAAGCCCATCTATAATGAGAAAAGTCTAAAAGTAGAAAATCTCAAAAGTCGAAAAAGCGGCGAAATCTAGTGAAATACAGAAATATAATGAAAATGATTATAAATTTTTAGATTAAAAACATAGAAGATGATAGAAAAATAATTGTAATATACTTTTATTAAGATATACTATAAAATAGATATGATCATAAAGAAATTATGATATAATATAATATATATATTATATAATAATTATAATTATTATAATGATTAAATAATGATAATTAAATAATCATTATTTAATAATTATTATATCACAGATAATATTATAAATTTATTGTATTATAATTCGATTTTATTGATTAGATATAAATAATTTAATAATAAAATATATAAAATTAAATAATTATTAAATATATTTTAATGATACATATACAGTGATAAGATGATAGTAATAATATAATATATAAAACCATCATAATGAAAAAATTCTAAAGTAAAATCCCAATATAAAAACCAATATAGCAAATAACTTTGGAAATATCGAAATACCCTCTTTCGTGTTTAATATATTATGTGTCTTAATATTCTGCTAATATAATTTTATATAATCCCATAATATGAAATTTAGATAATATAATATGATAATTAGGATAATAAATATAATTATAATGATAATTATAATGATATTTTCGTAATAATTGAATAATACAATAATACAATATAATGTTTTTTAATTTAATAAAATGAAAATAAATAAAATAGAATAATTATACACATTATATTATAATCCTTATTATTTTTTATTATTTCCAAATTATCATTATAGTCATTTCATTAAATAATTAAATAAAATTAATAATTAATATATTTATAATGATATAAAAGGTGATTAGGGTAATGACAGTAATATAATAATATGAAATAATAAATAACTTAGAACATATAATAAAAAAGGTAAAGTGAAAATCTCAAAAGTCGAAAAAGGGGAAATTGGAATAAGCCTTTGCAGTATGAAAAACCCTTTCTGTTTAAAGATATTATGATGATTAATAATTTCAATATATATTATATACCATATAATAGAATAAAGATAATAATATATTAAGTATAAATATAAAATAATATTAAGTAATTATAATCTATAATATATACTATAATTTTATTTTTCCTAATAATAATAACGCAATGATAACAAATAATAATAGAATAATTATAAACGATTGTTATATTCTTATTATTGTTGTTATTATATCCAAAATAATTATATTTCATTATAAAAATATAATATGAAATGACATTAATAATTAGATTGATTATTATAATGACTATATTAAGGGTGATTAGGGCGATAATGACAGTAATGATAATTGATGATATGAAATAATATAATTATCATTAGAAAGCCCATCTATATGAGAAAGGTTAAAATGAAAATCCCATAATCGAAAAATGCAATTCTACGAAATACACTTGGAAGATCAAAAACTTTTTCGTGTTTAAAGGATATTATGATATCTAGCAATAATTCTTAATAGTGATTTTATGTAACCATCAATAATGAAATAATGATAATAAGATAATTATAGAGTAATTAGGATAATAATAGATAATATAATGATAATTAAATGAATTCTAATAATATAGCAATAATAAATATTCTAATTTTTTCCTAATAAAACGACAATGATAAAGATAAAATAGAATAATTATAACGCAATATTTATTATAATCCTATTATTTTGTTATATTTCCAAATTATCATTATTGTCATTTACATAAAATAATTATAATGATGAAAATAATTAATAATGAAATAATGATTATTATAATGACTAATTAAGGGTATTAGGCGATAATGAAGTAATATATGATGATAATTGAATAATGATGATAATTATATTAGAAACTTTTAATATAAGCTAAAATGAAAAATCCCATAAGTCGAAAAAGGAAATATGAAATAAGCTTTGGAAGATAGTAAAAACCCTTTTTTGTTTAAAGGATGATTGATGATCTTAGCAATAATTTCTAATTTATTTATGTAACCCCATAATAATGAAATATGAAGATAATATAATTATGAGAGTAATTGACAATAATTAAGATATTATATAATAATAATTATAATGTTTTACTAATATTAATAATAGACAATATAACATTATAATAATAATCGAATAATAACGGCAATTATGTAATAATCCTTATTTTGTTATTATTTCAGAATTATATTAATATTTCATATTAAAATATTATAATGATAAAATGACATTAATAATAAGTAATTATTATAATGCTAATTAAGGGATAGGGCATGAAAATGATAATAATAATGATAATGAATATTGAAACATCTATAATGAAAAGTAATAGAAATCCCTAATCAAAATAATTCTACGAAATACGCCTTTGAAATGAGTCGAAAAACCTTTTTCGTGTTTAAAGGATGATTATGATATCTTAATATTTTAATATGTATTTCTGATTAACCCCTTAATAATGAGAATATTGAAATAATTAATTATGAGAGAATTAGATAATAATATTAATAATTTATAATGATAATTATAAGAGATTTCATAATTGAAATAAATAATAAATATTTAATGTTTTTCTAATAATAATAACCAATGAAACCATATAATGAAAAATATAACACGGAATATTATATAAACCTTTTATTTTTTTTTAAGTTTGATAGATTTCAATTAGAATAATTTATGAAAAATGATTAATATGAAATATAATTATTATAATGACTATATTAAGTATTAGAGATAATGAGTAATAAATGATGATAATAAATAATGAAATAATTATATTAATCTATAATGAAAAAAGGCTAAAATAATAATTCAAAATGAAAAGGAATTTCTAATAACTTTGAAATAATAACACCCTTTTTTTTAAATATTATGATTTATAATTCTGTAATTATGATTATTAAATCTCTATAATAATTAATAAATAATTATAGAGAATACATTAATGATTTTAATAATTATTATAAATAATAAGATTGATATTGCTAATATAATAAGAATGATAAAATAATAATAAATTATTATAAAGCCCATTAAATCGAATAATGCAATAAAGAAAATCAAATTAAAAGTCAAATAAAAACTTTGCAAAATCAAAAAACTTTTTTCGTTAATAATAATGAAATGATCGAAAAAATTAAGTAATTATACTGCATTTTTTTTTATAACCTATATTGCATTATTTCCAGAATTATATTATGGTTTCACATTGAAAAATTATAATATAAAATATTAATAATGAAATAATGATTATAATAATAATATATAAGGATTAGAATAACATAATTAATAATGATATAATGACAATAAATGATAATTATATTATAACCCCATCTATAATGGAAAACGTAAAATAAAAAATCCCATAATCAAAAACCGAATCTAGCAAATACAGTTTAATGAGTAAAAACCTTTTATGTTTAAATAGTTATATGACATAAAATTGTAACATATTGTAAATAATAATGAGAATAATGACATAATAATGAAATTATGAAGAATTAGAATAATTATGATAAAATTAAAATGATAATAAAATGCTATTAATTGCAATAAAGCATAGAAATATAAATTTTTTCCTAATATAATAAGATGATAAGAAATAATAACAATAAATTAACAGGATTATTGATTATAACCCTTATTATTGTTTATTACAACCTTATTTTGTATTATTTCCAGAATATCATATTGTCATTATTTATTAAAATTATAATGATAAAATGACTTAATGATATAATGATGATTATTATAATGACTATATTAAGGGTATAGGAAAATAAGTAATATAATGATGATAATAATAAAATAATAATAATTAAAAGCCATTATAATGAAAAACTAAAATAGAAAATCTGAAAGTCAAATCGGCAAAAAATATTACACCTTTTGAGAAATTAAATAAAAATTTTTCGCTTATTATTAATTATGAGGATTTATTAATTAGGTAATTGGATATTTTATGATAATTCCTTATAATCATAATGAGATAATTATGATGATAATGACAATGATAATGATAATAATATAATAATAAAGATATTATATGATAATTTGGATAATTTCTCAATAATATCAATAACAATTATCATTAATTTTCAGCTAATAATGACAATAGAAATAATATGATGAGATTATCATCACTATCATAACTGTTATCATGACTGTAGTATTTTTATCAACAAGCAGTATTGTTTTTAACATCATCATTGTTATATTGTTATCACGATATTATTAGTTAATATTATGTTAGTGATGTTTTATGTGCATAACAGTATAATATTGCATAACAGCAGTAATATTATCATAATGATGCAATTCTGTAGATGAAAGTAATAATGATAATAATAGTGATAATAGAAATTTATATATAGAGATCTACTAAACGAAAGACACGAGAAGAAGAGAAATAGAGAGAGAAAAAAATAGAACATGAGACAAAGATCACTGTTTTCTTTGAACGCAGTATACTAAGAAAACAAGGATTCTGACTCTACATAGAGAAACTTGTCTATTATATATATATATATTATATATATATATATATATATATATATATATAATATTATATATAATATAATAAATATAATATTATAACTATTAGTATTATTATTACTTTCAACAGAATGCATCATTATGATAATATTACTGCTGTAATGACAAATATCGCTCTTTTATTATGACACAAAGCATCACTAACATAATATTAACTAATAATAGTCGTGATAACAATAAAATAATGCTGATGTTAAAAACAATACTGCTTGTAATGATAACAATATATATATAGTAATATAGGTTAATATTAATTTACATAGATAATCATTTTTATGATTCATAATATATATAATATTATTCAATAATATAATATAATAATATAATATAATATATAATCATTATATTATTATATTATTATTTATTTATCATAATAATAAATATATTATTATAATATATAATTTAATGATAAATAATATAATAAATATATAAATAATTATATAATGAATAATAGAATATTATTATTATATTTAATTATTAAAACTATTTAAAAATTAAAATAAATCTATAAATGAATATAGAATAACTTTAAATAATTTAAATCATGAAAGATAAAAAAATAAACAAAATGAACTGACAGGATAACATAAAGATGATAAAAATTGTTATGATATTATATATTTAAATAATTTAATATAATTATAAATATAATATATATAAATAATAAGAATATAAAATTAAATAGAAATTCAAGTATTTATTTATTTATGTTGAATACAAACATATTTATTTTTAAATAATAGAATAAAAAATATAATATATTATAAACTATTAAGTATTAACTAATGTTAATATAAATATATAGATATTTATTAAAGAAAATGAAAAATAAGTAAGATTCTAGCAAATGGAATTCGAAATATTGAATAGAAACATTTTTTAGATTATATAGAATTAATAATTTAAAAAAAAATACGAAATAATTAGTATAGAAAATTTTATTTTAAATGATAATTATATGATGATTTTCAATAATGATAATAGCAATAATCAACATATTCTAATTTTCCAATAATAATAACATATACAATAATAGAAAATTATAACAGGCTTAGTTATTATATCCTTATTATTGTTTTATTTAAATTATCATTATTGTCATTTCATTATTAAAAAATTATAATGATGAAAATGACAAATGATGATATTATAATAATATATAGGAAAGATAATGAATATATAATAATAATGAAATATATAAACTATATAAAAAATATATATAAGGAAATGGGATAATAAGTGATTGAAACCTTTGGTAAGATTTTGTAAATTTAATACAGATTTTGATAATCATATATATATACCTAATAGAATAATAGATAATAATATATAATAAATATAATAATAATTAATAATAATTATACAATATATATTATTTCTAATAATAATAATACAAAATTTATAATCATAAAATAAGTATTATGATTATATTATTTATTTTATTATAAATACATTATAAATATATAATTAAATAATATATTAATGATATAATGAATAATGATATAATGAATATAGATAGGAAATAAAAAACATATAGAAAAATATATCTAAAGAAAAGGAATAGTAAAGCATAAATCAAAACCTTTCTGAAAAAGTTGAGATGAAAACTTTTGTTGATGATAATATTAGAATAATCATATATGATTTATAATATAATAAATATGAATAATAATTTAATAATTAATATTAAATAATTGAATGAATATAAATTTTCTAATAATTAAAAATAACAATTATTATAAATATATAATGAAATATGTCATTATTTAAATAATTTATATTATAAAATTTATTAACATATTAATATTAGAAATGACATAATATAAGATGATTATAATAATGATAATTAATGAAGCATAATGAAGTAAGAATATAATAAAAGAATTACATAAAGCCTTTAAAGTAAAATATAAAGGATTTAAAAATAGAATAGTGAAACTATATGGTATGAGATAATATGATTTATATAGTAATATGATTATAAAATAATATAAAATTCTAATAATAATAATAGATATAGATATAATTTTAATATATAGAAATATAAATATAATATAATATAAAGCAATTATTTAATCTTTTTATATATAAGAAATAAAATAATAAATAATATAAATATAAAATAATTTATTATTCAATTAGTTTAGCATAATTAATAATAATATGAGAAAATAATGAAAATATATTATAAGCATTTATGAAAGGAAAATAAATAATTAAATAAAAGAAATTTATACCTTAAGAATAAAAATTTTATAAACTATAATAAAGCAAAATTTATATACATTTTGAAAAATCAAAATATATGTAAATGATATTATGAGATATAGAAATAATTATAATAATTTTAATGATAACATATGATTATAATAAATAATATAATATAATAATAATAATTTCTAATAATAATAAGATTAAATAAAATAATAAAAATAAAATTTTTAAAATCTATTTTTGTATTATTAAGAATAAAATTATTAAATAATTATAATGTATATTTAATAATCTATGATTTTATAATCAATTATATTAGAATATCAATAAATAATGATAAATGATAAAATTATAATTATTAAATTATAATGAAAAGGTTGATAAAATATAATAAACAAAATAGAATTACTTAGAAGTCAAATAATAAGTAAAGAATTATATTAAAACATTAATAATTTGAATAACCAAAATATTTATAAAATGATATTATAGAATAATTATTAATTAAATTTTATAAATCTAATAATAATAATAAAATTATTATAATTTAAAATTATAAAAAATAAAATAATTGAATAATTAATAATATAAATAATTTTTTTTAATTCAAATACATAAAGATTAAATGAATAATTATAATAATATTGAAAAATATATTTTATAATCCAATTATGAAACATAAATGATAATATGAGATAATGACAATAATATGAATATATTATAAATATATGATAAGCTAATTAGAAATTAAAAATATAATATAAATACATTGAAAAAGAAAAATAATTTAAAGAAATTTAATAAATTATTCTATAAAATTTTGAAATCAAAAATTTATATAAAAGAATAGATAATTAGATAATTCAATATTATATTTATAACATAATGAATTTATATAATTAATAATATATAATAATTGTAATATTTAATATAATAAATATAAGAAATATAAAATCATATAAGGCAATAATATCTAATTTTTAAATAACAATTTATATTAATAATATTATAATAAATAATTAATTTAAAATTATTAAAATTATAAGTATTAGAAAATGATTATAATAATGAATAATATAATGATATATTATAATGAATATATTAGAAATAAAATATAATAATCAGAAAAGAAATAATAATAATTATAATTAAAGTAATGATAATAATGTAAAATAAATATAATAAAATGAATTTAATTAATAATAAATAATAAAATAATTTTTTTTTAATAAATAGCATGATAAATAATAAAAAAAATAATATAATCGCATATTTTTTTTTTAACTAATTATTATTATCCAGAATTATCATATATCATTTCAATTAAATAATTAATAAATATTAATAATATAATGATTTAATAATACTAATTAAGTTTATTGCATAATGACATAATATAATGATGAAATGACAATAATATGAAATTATCATTATAACACTATAATGAGAAAAGGCTAAAAGTAGAAAAATCCATAATAAAAAGGGAAATCAGAAATAAGGCTTTGTATGTAAAACTATTTAAGAATATAATGAAAACGAAAATCTAAAAATTTTGATAACCCCAAATATATAAAATGATTATGAGATATTAGACAATCTATATATAATTTATGATAATATAATAATTTGCTATTAATGAATAAAAGCAATAATAAATTAATGTTCCTAAAATATAAAATTATAAGAAATAATACAATAAATATAAAATTATCATTAACCCTTATTATTGTTTAATTAAACCCCATTATTTATTATTTCAAATAATTATTATCATATTATATAATTATAATATAAATGATTAAGTATATGTATTATTTAGACTTATTATGATTAAAATAATAATGATAATGATGAAATAATAAAATAATGATAATTATCATAAACATTATAATGAGAAAAGGGCTAAAAGTAGAAAATATGAAAGGAAATCAAAAAAAATCTATACATTAGAAAGTCTTATAAAAATTTTTAAAATAATGGAATAAATAAATTTATTTTAGAAATCCTTATTAATTAATGAGATAATTATGAGATATACAATATATATATAATGATAATAATGATAAAATCATAATTATAATGATAATTTGGATAATTTCTGCAATAATATCAATAAACAAGTCTATTCCATTAATTTTCAGACTAATAATGACAATAGAAATAATATGATGAGATTATCATCACTATCATAACTGTTATCATGACTAGTAGTATTTTTATCATTACAAGCAGTATTGTTTTTAACATCATCATTGTCTATATTGTTATCACGACTATTATTAGTTAATATTATGTTAGTGATGTTTTATGTGTCATAACAGTAGTAGTGATATTTGTCATAACAGCAGTAATATTATCATAATGATGCAATTCTGTAGATGAAAGTAATAATGATAATAATAGTGATAATAGTAAATGTTTATATATAGAGATCTACTAAACGAAAGACACGAGAAGAAGAGAGAAAGAGAGAGAGAAAAAGAAATAGAACATGAGACAAAGATCACTGTTTTCTTTGAACGCAGTATACGTAAGAAAACAAGGATTCTGACTCTACATAGAAGAAACTTGTCTATGTATATATATATATATATATATATATATATATATATATATATATATATATATATATATATATACATATATATATATATATATATATATATATATATATAAACTATTATCACTATTATTATTATTACTTTCAACAGAATTGCATCATTATGATAATATTACTGCTGTAATGACAAATATCGCTACTATTGTTATGACACATAAAGCATCACTAACATAACATTAATAATAGTCGTGATAACAATATAAACAATGATGTTAAAAACAATACTGCTTGTAATGATAACAATACTACTAGTCATGATAACAGTTATGATACTGGTGATAATCTCATCATATCATATACCAAACAACGATCAGAAATCAACAGTTCTTACGTATGATTACGTATGATTATTATTATCACCATTATTATCAATATTGTCATCATTCTTATGATTATTATCATTATAGTCATTATCGTCATAATTATTATTATTATTATTATTATTATTATTATCATTATTATTATTATTATTATTATTTTCATTATTGCAGTTATAATAACTAATATGCTCATTATTATTGTCATTTTCATAATTATAACTATTTTTATAATGATAACAATAATGATAATTTTAGAAATAATAATGACAGTAATGATAATTATAATGACAATGATAATGATATTATTATTATTTCTATTTTCATTATTATTATGAAAATTATTAGAATAGATTTAAATTATTGATATATTGCAGTAATTATAAAAACTATCATTAAAATTTATCCTTTTATCTAATTATCATTATTATTGTCATTATCATCCTGATTATAATGACAATAATGATGATAATTATCATTAGAAATCCCATCTATAATGAGAAAAAGCCTAAAAGTAGAAAAATCCCAAAAGTCGAAAAACCGGCGAAATCTAGCGAAATACAACCTTTGGAGAGATGAGTCGAAAAACCCTCTTTTTCGTGTTTGAAGGATGACTATGGTGATCTTAGCAATAATTCTGCTAATTATGATGATTTTGATGATAACCCCATCAATAATGACAATAATGACGATAATAATGATAATTATGAGAGTAATTAGGATAATTATGCTAATTATACAATAATTATAATGATGATTTTCCTAATGATTGCAATAATAGCAATAATCAACACTATTCTAATGTTTTTTGCTAATGATAATAACGAAAATGATAACAGAAATAATAATTGAAGTAATTATGACACGGCTATTATAGTTATTATAATCCTTATTATTGTTGTTATTATTTCCAGAATTATCATTATAGTCATTTCCACCATTAAAATAATTATAATGATGAAAATGACATTAATAATGAAGATAATGATTACTATAATGACTAAAATAAGGGTGATTAGGGCGATAATGACAGTAATGATAATAATGATGATGATAATGACAATAATGATAATTATCATTAGAAAGCCCATCTTGTAATGATAAAAACTGCTAAAATTTAGAAAAATCTCAAATCAAAAACGGCAAAATCTAGAAATCAGCAGTTCTTAGTATGATTCGTAAAAATTCTTTTTCACTTTTAAAGTTTGATTATATTATGATTTTACTTAATAATCGTTATAAATAATCAATTATTTTTAAATTATTTTCCTAATTATTAATAACGGCAATGATAACTAAATAATAATTTTTAGAATTTTAAAATTATAACAGTTATTATGTTTAAAATTATAATCTTTAAAATTAAAAATTGTTTTTAAATTATAATACAAGAAATTATTATTATTTCATTGTCATTATTAAAAAATTATTAAAAATAGACTTAATAATTTATCTTTGTTTAAATTATAAAAACTATATTAAGGGTGATTTTAGGCATAATTACATTAATGATTATGTTTGATTATAATGACAATAATGATAATTATCATTATAAATTCCATCTAAAATGAGAAAAAGGCTAAAAGTAGAAAAATCCCACAAGTCGAAAAACCGGCGAAATCTAGCGAAATATAGCCTTTGGAGAGATGAGTCGAAAAACCCTCTTCTTCGTGTTTGAAGGATGATTATGGTGATCTTAGCAATAATTCTGCTAATTATGATGATTTTGATGATAACCCCATCAATAATAAGAATAATGACGATAATAATGATAATTATGAGAGTAATTATGCTAATAATTATGATAATAATTATACAATGATAACTATAATGATGATTTTCCTAATAATTGCAATAATAGCAATAATCAACACTATTCTAATGTTTTTCCTAATAATAATAACGACAATGATAACAGAAATAAAAATAGAAGTAATTATAACTCGGCCATTATTGTTATTATAATCCTTATTATTGTTATTATTTCCAGAACTATCATTATATTCATTTCCACCATTAAAATAATTATAATGATGAAAATGACATTAACAATGAAGATAATGATTATAATAATGACTATATTAGGGCGATAATGACAGTAATGATAATAATGATGATGATAATGAATATAATGATGATAATTATCATTATAGAGCCCATCTATAATGAGAAAAAGGCTAAAAGTAGAAAAATCCCATAAGTCGAAAAAGCGGCGAAATCAAGCGAAATACAGCCTTTGGAGAGATGAGTTGGAAAAAACCCTCTTTTTCGTGTTTAAAGGATGATTATGATGATCTTAGCAATAATTCTGCTAATCATGAAGATTTTGATGATAACCTCATCAATAATGAGAATAATGAGATAAATGATATTATGAGAGAATTGGGACAATAATTATTACAATAATTATACAATGATAATTATAATGATTTTTTAAATAATTGCAGTACTAGCAATAATCAACATTATTCTAATAATTTTCTGATAATAATAACGGCTATTATTGTTATTATAATCCTTATTATTGTTATTATTTCCAGAATTATTATTATTGTCATTATCATTATTAAAATAATTATAATGATGAATATGACATTAATAATTAAGATGATTATTATAATGACTATATCAAGGGTGATTAGGGCGATAATGACAGTAATGATAATGATGATGATAATGATAATAATGATAATTATCATTTCAAAGCCCATCTATAATGAGAAAAAGGCTAAAAGTAGAGAAATCCCATAAGTCGAAAAAGCGGCGAAATCTAGCGAAATACAGCCTTTGGAGAGATGAGTCGAAAAACCCTCTTTTTCGTGTTTAAAGGATGATTATGATGATCTTAGCAATAATTCTGCTAATCATGATGATTTTGATGATAACCCCATCAATAATGAGAATAATGACGATAATAATGATAATTATGAGAGTAATTAGGATAATAATTATGATAATAATTATACATTGATAATTATAATGATGATTTTCCTAATAATTGCAATAATAGCAATAATCAACACTATTCTAATGTTTTTCCTAATAATAATAACGACAATGATAACAGAAATAAAAATAGAAGTAATTATAACTCGGCCATTATTGTTATTATAATCCTTATTATTGTTATTATTTCCAGAATTATCATTATAGTCATTTCCACCATTAAAATAATTATAATGATGAAAATGACATTAATAATGAAGATAATGATTATTATAATGACTATATTAAGGGTGATTAGGGCGATAATGACAGTAATGATAATAATGATGATGATATTGAATATAATGATGATAATTATCATAATAAAGCCCATCTATAAAGAGAATAAGGCTAAAAGTGGAAAAATCTCAAAAGTCGAAAAAGCGGCGAAATCTAGTGAAATACAGCCTTTGGAGAGATGAGTCAAAAAACCCTCTTTTTCGTGATTAAAGGATGATTATGATGATCTTAGCAATAATTCTGATAATTATGACGATTTTGATGATAACCCCATCAATAATGAGAATAATGACGATGATAATGATAATTATGAGAGTAATTGGGACAATAATTATGAAAATAATTATACAATGATAATTATAATGATTTTACTAATAATTGCAATAATAGCAATAATCAACATTATTCTAATAATTTTCCTGATAATAATAACGGCAATTATTGTTATTATAATCCTTATTATTGTTGTTATTATTTCCAGAATTATCATTATTGTCATTATCATTATTAAAATAATTATAATGATGAAAATGACATTAATAATTAAGATGATTATTATAATGACTACATCCGGGGTGATGAGGGCGATAATGGCAGTAATGATAATGATGATAATGAAATAATGATAATTATCTTTAAAAAGAAAA
>NC_091584.1:11479095-11492285 GCF_042767895.1 Penaeus vannamei | reverse complement strand
CAATAAACAAGTCTATTCCAATAATTTTCAGACCAATAATGACAATAGAAATAATATGATGAGATCATCACCACTATCATAACTGTTATCATGACTAGTAGTATTTTCATCATTACAAGCAGTATTGTTTTTAACATCATTGTTTATATGGTTATCACGACTATTATTAGTTAATATTATGATAGTGTTTTATGTGTCATGGCAGTAGTAGTGATATTTGTCATAAGAGCAGTAATATTATCATAATGATGCAATTCTGTAGATGAAAGTAATAATGATAATAATAGTGATAATAGTAAATGTTTATATATAGAGATCTACTAAACGAAAGACACGAGAAGAAGAGAGAAAGAGAGAGAGAAAAAGAAATAGAACATGAGACAAAGATCACTGTTTTCTTTGAACGCAGTATACGTAAGAAAACAAGGATTCTGACTCTACATAGGAAAAACTTGTCTATGTATATATAATATATATATATATATATATATATATAATATATATATATATATATATATATATATATATATATATAAACATTTACTATTATCACTATTAGTATTATTATTACTTTCAACAGAATTGCATCATTATGATAATATTACTGCTGTAATGACAAATATCGCTACTTTTATTATGACACATAAAGCATCACTAACATAATATTAACTAATAATAGTCGTGATAACAATATAAATAATCCTGAAGTTAAAAACAATACTGCCTTTAATGATAACAATACTACTAGTCATGATAACAGTTATGATAGTGGTGATAATCTCATCATATCATATACCAAACACGATCAGAAATCAGCAGTTCTTACGTATGATTACGTATGATTATTATTATCACCATTATTATCAATATTGTAATTATTCTTATGATTATTATCATTATAGTCAATATCGTCATAATTATCATTATTATTATTATTATTTTACTTATGAATAAAGTAATATGCTATTATTATTTATTTCAAAATTATAACTATTTTATAATGATGATAACAATAATCATAATTTTAGAAATAATAATACAGTAATGATAATTATAATGACAATGATAATGATATTATTATTTCTATTGTCATTATTATTATGAAAATTATTAGAATAGACTTATTATTGATATATTGCAGTAATTATAAAAACTATCATTATAATTATCCTTTTATCATAATATCCTATATTGTCATTATCACCTGATTATAATGACAATAATGATAATTATCATTAAAAGCCATCTATAATGAGAAAAAGCCTAAAAGTAGAAAAATCCCAAAAGTCGAAAAACCGGCAATCAAATACAACCTTTGGAGAGATGAGTCGAAAAACCCTCTTTTTCGTGTTTGAAGGATGATTATGGTGATCTTAGCATAATTCTGCTAATTATGATGATTTTGATGATAACCCCATCAATAATGACAATAATGACGATAATAATGATAATTATAGAGTAATTAGGATAATTATGATGATAATTTCAAATGAATTATAATGATGATTTTCCTAATGATTGCAATAATAGCAATAATCGAATTCATGTTTTTTGTAAGATAATAACGAAAATGATAACAGAAATAATAATTGAAGTAATTATAACACTATTATAGTTATTATAATCCTATTATTGTTGTTATTATTTCCAGAATTATCATTATAGTCATTTCACCATTAAAATAATTATATAATGATAAAATGACATTAATAATGAAGATAATGATTACTATAATGACTATAATAAGGGTATTAGGCGATAATGACAGTAAATGATAAAGATGATGATAATGACAATAATGATAATTATCATTAGAAAGCCATTATAATGAATAAGTTAAAATGAAAACTAAATACAGGCGAAATTAAAATAACTTTTTAATGATGAAAAACCTCTTTTTTGTTTAAATAGGTGATTATGATAATGAATTTATAATAAGATGAGTAATAGCAATAGATAATATATATTCTAAAGATTTTTAAAGTAATAAAAACAAGGCAATGAGTAAACAGAAAATAAAGATGTAATTATAACACGGCTATTATGGTTTATTATTAATCCTTATTATTGTATGTTATTATTCAGAATTATCATTATTGTCATTATATTATTAAAAAATTATAATGATAAAATGAATTAATAATTTAATATTATATAATTACTATATTAAGGTATTATGCTAATAGAATCCATATGATAATGATATGATAATGAAATAATCGTATTATATTATGAAAGCCATCTATAATGAATATTAGAGTTATAATAGTGGATAATCCCATAATCAAATAATGCTGAATGTCTAAAATACGCTTTGGAGAGATGATAAAATACTACTATTCCGTGATTAAAGGTATGATATATGATGATCTCATCAATAAAATCGATGAATTAATCTTACGATGATTATTGATATAACCACCATCAATAATCAAATATGCGATATCGATAATCATTGAGGTAATTAGTATAATAAATATTATTTATAATTATTATATTGATTAATTATATTATGATATTATTCTAATATTGCATATAATAGCAATAATGCAACATATTATTGTATTTTCCAATAATAATAATAAATGATAAAATAAATAATTTAGAATAATATAACTGCCATTATGTTAATTATAATCATTATTTATTATTTCCTAATTATCATTACTGTCATTATCACAATTATAGAATAATTATAATGATTATTGCATTAATAATAAATAATGATATTATAATATCTATATTAGGGTATTATGCATAATATAGTAATGATAATAATGATTATAATTGAATATAATGATGATAATTATCATTAGAAAGCCCATTTATAAGAGAATAAGCTAAAAGTGAAAAATCTCAAAAGTCGAAAAAGCGCGAAATCTAGGAAATACAGCCTTTGGAGAGATGAGTCAAAAACCCTCTTTTTCGTGATTAAAGGATGATTATGTGATCTTAGCAATAATTCTGATAATTATGAGATTTTGATGATAACCCCATCAATAATGAAATAATGAGATAATAATGATAATTATGAGAGTAATTGGATAATTATAGATAATTGGACAATGATATATAATGATATTATCAATATTGAATAATATAATAATTACAATAATTATAATGAAATAATCAATATATCAATAATATGAATAATATAACGGCATTATGTTATTATAATCCTTATTATTGTTGTTATTATTTCCAGAATTATATTATGTCATTTCACATTGAAATATAATTGAAAATGACATTAATAATTAATGATTATTAGATATATTAAGGGTGATTAGGGCGATAATGACAGTAATGATAATGAGTAATGAAATAATGATAATTCATTAGAAAGCCATTATAATGAGAAAATAAAAGTAAAAATTTCAAAGTCGAAAAAGGGGAATCTACGAAATAAGCCGGGAGTATGAGTCGAAAAACCCTCTTTTGTGTTTAAAGGATGATTAATGATATAATGATTTACATAGATAGAATAAAAAAGTTGACAAATGATAAATATAATAATAAAAATTATAAAAATTCTATTAAATAGCATAAAACTTTTTTTCCTAATAATAATAACGGCAATGATAACAGAAATAATAATAGAATAATTTACAGCTATTATTATTATAATCCTTATTATTTGTTATTATTTCCAGAATTATCATTATTGTCATTATCACATTAAAAATTATAATGATGAAAATGACATTAATAATAGAATATTATTATAATGACTATATTAAGGGTGATTAGGGCGATAATGACAGTAATGATAATATGATGATATATGAAATAATAAAATTATCATTAGAAAGCCATCTATAATGAGAAAAGGTTAAAAGTAAGAAATCTCATAAGTCGAAAAAGCGGCGAATCTAACAAATACATTTGGAGAGATAGTCAAAAACTCTTTTCGTGTTTAAAGGATGATTATGATGATCTAGCAATAATTCTGTAATATGATGATTTTGATGATAACCCCATCAATAATGAGAATAATGACGATAATAATGATAATTATGAGAGTAATTAGGATAATAATTATGATAATAATTATAATGATAATTATAATGATGATTTCTAATAATTGCAATAATAGCAATAATCAAATATTCTAATGTTTTTCCTAATAATAATAACGCAATGATAACAGAATAATAATAGAAGTAATTATAACCGCATTATTGTTATTATAATCCTTATTATATTTATTATTTCCAAATTATCATTATTGTCATTATCCAATTAAAATAATTATAATGATGAAAAGACATTAATAATGAAGATAAGATTATTATAATGACTATATTAAGGGTGATTAGGGCGATAATGACAGTAATGATAATAATGATGATATGTGATATAAAAATGATAATTATCATTAGAAAGCCCATTTATAGAAAAAGGCTAAAAGTGAAAAATCAAAATCGAAAAAGCGGCAAATCTAGGAAATACAGCCTTTGGAGAGATGAGTCAAAAACCTCTTTTCGTGATTAAAGGATGATTATGATGATCTTAGCAATAATTCTGCTAATTATGACGATTTTGATGATAACCCCATCAATAATGAAAAATAATGATAATAATGATAATTATGAGAGTAATTAGTATAATTTATATTTTTTATATTTCAATAATTATAATACAATTAAAATAATTATAATGATTTTACTAATATTAATAATAAGCAATGATAACATAATCTAATAATGGAGTATAGTATAACTGGCATTATTGTTAATAATCCTTATTATTGTTGTTATTATTCAGAATTATCATTAAAGTCATTACATATTAAAATAATTATAATGATGAAAATGACATTAATAATTAAGAATTTATTATAATGACTATATTAAGGGTGATTAGGGCGATAATGACAGTAATGATAATGATGATTAATAATATGATAATTATCATTAGAAAGCCCATCTATAATGAGAAAAGGCTAAAAGTGAGAAATCCCATAAGTCGAAAAAGCGGAAATCTAGCGAAATAAGCCTTTGGAGAGATGAGTCGAAAAACCCTCTTTTTCGTGTTTAAAGGATAATTATGATGATCTTAGCAATAATTCTGCTAATCAAATGATTTTGATGATAACCCCATAATAATGAGAATATGAATAATAATGATAATTATGAGAGTAATTAGATAATAATTATTATTATTATAATTCAAATTATCGATTTTCAATATTAATAATAGCAATAATCAAAATTATTCTAATGTTTTTCCTAATATTAATAACGACAATGATAACAGAAATAATAATAGAAGTAATTATAACTCGGCAATTATTGTTAATATAATCCTTATTATTGTTTTTATTTCCAGAATTATCATTAAAGTCATTTCCACCATTAAAATAATTATAATGATGAAAATGACATTAATAATGAAGATAATGATTATTATAATGACTATATTAAGGGTGATTAGGGCGATAATGACAGTAATGATGATAATGACAATAATGATGATAATTATCATTAGAAAGCCCATCTATAATGAAAAAAGGCTAAAAGTAGAGAAATCCCTTAAGTCGAAAAACCGTCGAGAGATGAGTCGAAAACCCCCTTTTTTCGTGTTTAAAGGATGATTATGATGATCTTAGCAATAATTCTGCTAACTATGACGATTTTGATGATAACCCCATCAATAATGAGAATAATGACGATAATAATGATGATTATGAGAGTAATTAGGACAATAATTATGATAATTATACAATGATAATTATAATGATGATTTTACTATCAATTTCAATAATAGCAATAATCAACATTATTCTAATGATTTTCCTAATAATAATAACGGCAATGATAACAGAAATAATAATAGAAGTAATTATAACACGGCTATTATTATTATAATCCTTATTATTGTTATTATTTCCAGAATTATCATTATTGTCATTATCATTATTAAAATGATTATAATGATGAAAATGACATTAATAATTAAGATGATGATTATTATAATGACTATATTAAGGGTGATTAGGGCGATAATGATAGTAATTATAATAATGGTGATGATAATGACAATAATGATGATAATTATTATTGGAAAGCTCATCTATAATGACAAAAAGGCTAAAAGTAGAAAAATCCCATAAGTCGAAAAACCCAAATAAGGAATAAGCTAAATAAATCGAATTCGTTAAGATTGTTACTAATAATTTAGAGATAATAACATAATAAGAAAGTAATTTAATGGATTCATATAATTGAATGCAATGAATAATCATATAACATATAATAGAAATGTAATTAATAACAGATGATTTTCCTAATAATGATGCAATGATTCAGTCAATAATAATCAACACTATTCAATTTTTTTTCGTAATAATAATAACGACAATGATACCAGAAATAAAAATAGAAGTAATTATAACTCGGCCATTATTGTTTTTTTATAATCCTTATTATTGTCATTATTTCCAGAATTATCATTATAGTCATTTCCACCATTGAAATAATTATAATGATGAAAATGACATTAATAATGAAGATAATGATTATAATAATGACTATATTAAGGCTGATTAGGGCGATAATGACAGTAATGATAATAATGATGATAATGACAATAATGATGATAATTATCATTATAACGCCCATCTATAATGAGAAAACGGCTAAAAGTAGAAAAATCCCATAAGTCGAAAAACCGGCGAAATCTAGCGAAATACAGGCTTTCGTGAGATGAGTCGAAAAACCCTCTTTTCATGTTTAAAGGATGATTATGATGATCATAGCAATAATTCTGCTAATCATGATGATTTTGATGATAACCCCATCAATAATGAGAATAATGACGATAACAATGATAATTATGAGAGTAATTAGGACAATAATTATGATAATAATTATACAATGATAATTATAATGATGATTTGCCTATTAATTGCAATAAAAGCAATAATCAACACTATTCTAATGTTTTTCCTAATAATAATAACGACATTGATAACAGAAATAATAATACAATAAACTATAACACGGCTATTATTGTCATTATAACCCTTATTATTGTTATTACAACCCTCATTATTGTTGTTATTATTTCCAGAATTATCATTATTGTCATTATCATTATTAAAATAATTATAATGAAAATGACATTAATGATATAGATGATGATTATTATAATGACTATATTAAGGGTGATTAGGGCGAAAATGACAGTAATGATAATGATGATGATAATAACAATAATGATAATTATCATTAGAAAGCCCATCTATAATGAGAAAAGGGCTAAAAGTAGAAAAATCTGGAAAGTCGAAATACGGCAAAAAAAAATCCTATTACAGCCTTTTGAGAGAAACGTCTTAAATAAAAACTTTTTCGCTTTATATATGTAATTATGAGGATTTTAACATTAATTCAGGTAATTGTGATGATTTTCATGATAATTCCTTCATTATATGCACTAATGACGATAATTATGATGATAATGACAATGATAATGACTAATAATGATAATAATGATAAAATCATAATTATAATGATAATTTGGATAATTTCTGCAATAATATCAATAAACAAGTCTATTCCATTAATTTTCAGACTAATAATGACAATAGAAATAATATGATGAGATTATCATCACTATCATAACTGTTATCATGACTAGTAGTATTTATATCATTACAAGCAGTATTGTTTTTAACATCATCATTGTCTATATTGTTATCACGACTATCATTAGTTAATATTATGTTAGTGATGTTTTATGTGTCATAACAGTAGTAGTGATATTTGTCATAACAGCAGTAATATTATCATAATGATGCAATTCTGTAGATGAAAGTAATAATGATAATAATAGTGATAATAGTAAATGTTTATATATAGAGATCTACTAAACGAAAGACACGAGAAGAAGAGAGAAAGAGAGAGAAAAAGAAATAGAACATGAGACAAAGATCACTGTTTTCTTTGAACGCAGTATACGTAAGAAAACAAGGATTCTGACTCTACATAGAAGAAACTTGTCTATGTATATATATATATATATATATATTTTATATATATAAAAAAAATTTTTTATATATATATATATATATATATATATATATATATATAAACATTTACTATTATCACTATTAGTATTATTATTACTTTCAACAGAATTGCATCATTATGATAATATTACTGCTGTAATGACAAATATCGCTACTTTTATTATGACACTTTAAGCATCACTAACATAATATTAACTAATAATAGTCGTGATAACAATATAAATAATGCTGATGTTAAAAACAATACTGCTTGTAATGATAACAATACTACTAGTCATGATAACAGTTATGATAGTGGTGATAATCTCATCATATATACCAAACAGCGATCAGAAATCAGCAGTTCTTACGTATGATTACGTATGATTATTATTATCACCATTATTATCAATATTGTCATTATTCTTATGATTATTATCATTATAGTCATTATCGTTATAATTATTATTATTATTATTATTATTATTATTATTATTATTATTAATATTATTATCATTATTGCAGTTATAATAACTAATATGCTCATTATTATTGTAATTTTCAAAATTATAACTATTTTTATAATGATGGTAACAATAATGATAATTTTAGAAATAATAATAACAGTAATGATAATTATAATGACAATGATAATGATATTATTATTTCTATTGTCATTATTATTATGAAAATTATTAGAATAGACTTAGTTATTGATATCATTGCAGTAATTATAAAAACTATCATTATAATTATCCTTTTATCCTAATTATCATTATTATTGTCATTATCATCCTGATTATAATGACAATAATGATGATAATTATCATTAGAAAGCCCATCTATAATGAGAAAAAGCCTAAAAGTAGAAAAATCCCAAAAGTCGAAAAACCGGCGAAATCTAGCGAAATACAACCTTTGGAGAGATGAGTCGAAAAACCCTCTTTTTCGTGTTTGAAGGATGATTATGGTGATTAAGGATGAAAATATGTGATTAACAATAATTCTGTAATTATGATATGGTGATAACCATCATAATACAAAAGCGATAGAAATAGAGTTTTAGATATTAGATGATTATTATACAATTATTATAATATGATTTTCTTATGATTAATAATAGCATTATCAAATTATTTTATTTTTTATTATTATTATATATTATTATATATTATTATTAATATTATTACATTATTAGTTATTATAATCTATTATTTTGTAATTTTCAAAATTATAATATACTTTTAATAGGTAAAATAATGATAATTTGAAATAATAATAAATAATGATAATTATAATGACAATATAAGTATTATATTTCTATTGTATTATTATTATGAAAATTATTAAATAATTATTATTGAACATTATAATTAAAAAACTAATTAAATATTTTTCAAATCAATATGCATATCACGATATAATGCAATATGATGAAATATCTTGAGTTAAAGAGAAATTAGAAAATAAATATTAAATATTTCTAATTAATATTTAATGATACCCATAATTATAAATAATATAAATATGATATTATATAATATATATAATATAAATTAAAAATTTGAAATTTTAAAATTTAATAAAAAATATTTAGTTTTTAATATATTAAGAATGAAAAAAATAATATAAAGAGTAGTATAATAATTAATTTATGATTATATTATCCAAATTATATGATTAATTACATAATAATATAATATGTAAATGACGAATAATGAGATAATATATAAATGTATTAAAATAAGGTATTAGGATAATACAAATGATAATAATAATATATACAATATTAATTATATAAAACCCATTATAATGATAAAAAGGATAATAGAATTTAAAGTCAAAAGTAATATAATTTGAATGTATATTAAATATTATTATTTTTAATATTAATAATATTATAATAATGATATTAAATAATAATATTATAAATGATATTAATAATATAAGGCATATAATAGAATAATAATAATATTATTATAAAGCTATGATATTAATCTATTTGCATTATATTAAATTATCTTAATTTCATATTAAAAATTATAATGATGAAATTAATATAATAGTGAATAAATATATTTAAGTGATTAAAGAATAATGACTGATTAATATATAGAAATATAAATAATTATGTAAAGACATCTTAATAAAACATTAATAAAAATCCAATAATGAAAATCGAATTCAAAAAATAGTTTGAATAACCTAAAATAATATTTCCATTTTAGATTTTATTAGAATATTTGTAATACATATTTTGATATATCATAATATTAATATGGATAAGACATAATGAGAGTAATTAGGATAATAAATGATAATAATTATAATTGATATTATAATGATATATTGATAATTAATAAAGCAATAATCAAATATTCAATGTTTTCCAATAATAATAAGACATGTTACAAAAAACTAAATAATTTAACTGAAATTATATTATAATCTTTTAGATAATTATTTAAATATATATTTATTTACCATTAAAATATTATAATGATGAATACATAATAATGAAGTAATGAGATAATAATAATATAAGTGATTAGGATATATAAGAATGATAATAATGAAAATTAATAATGAATATTTATTAAAAAGCATATAAAGAATATAAAATGAAAAAATCTAAAATAAAAGGAAATTATAAAACTATGAATTTTTAATACTCTTTTGTGATTAAGTATATGATATATTGAATAATTATGATAATTATGAGATAATGATGATAACTAATATGAAATAATGATAAAGATAATTATGAGAATTGGAAAATAATTATGAATAATTAAAATATTAAATATTTATAATATATAAAAATTAACAAAATTAAAAAATAAATTAAAAAATAATTATTTTATTAAATCCTTATATCATTATTTTCAGAATATCTTATAATATTTATTAAAAGATTATAATATGAAAATATTATATTATGATATTATTAAATATTTAATGGTATTAATGAAAATGACATAATATATTAAGAAATTAATAATTATTATAAAATCTATTAATATAAAAAGGTTAAAGTAAATACATAATGCTAAATAATTAAATAAATTAATTATGATGAAAACCCATTATTTTTTAATTTAATTATATTATATATCTTAGAATAGTATGTAATATATTTTGATGATAATCCCATAATAATGATAATTAGATGATAATAAAAAATTATGAGAAATTAGAAATAATTAATGAAATAATTAAATTATAATTAAAAACCATCTAATAATGAATAATATTATAATCAAATATTAATGATATTTAATAATAAATAAATAACAAAATAATCAAAAATAATTAAAAAGTATTATTATATCTAATATTATTGTATTTATAAAATTATATATTGATTATCATTATAAAATAATTATAATGATGAAAAGGAATTAATAATTAAGATAATATTATTATAATACTATATTAAGGGTATTAGGGATAATGAAGTAATGATAATAATATGAATATATAAATAATGATGATTATTTATTAAAAGCCCATAATGAGAATAAGTAAAATTTAAAAAATCCCATAATCGAAAAAGCGGCAAAATTAGAAATAACCTAATTGGAAGATGAGTCAAAACCTCTTATTCTGTTTAAAGTGAGATATCTAAAAATTTCTAATTAAGAGATTTTGATGATAACCCCTAATAATAATGAAATAATGATATAATGATAATTAAGGAATTAGATAATAATGATTTTTTAATAATTGAATAAGCAATAATAAAATTATAATGTTTTTCTAAATTAGAACAAATGATAAAGAAAAATAATAATAATTATAACTGGCAATATTTTAATAAACCTTATTATGTTTTATAGAATTATTTAAATATTTCCACTTAAAATAATTATAATGATGAAAATAATTAATATGAAATAATGATTATTATAATGATATATTAAGGGTGATTAGGGATAATAATAATGATGATAATAAGGAATAATGATGAAATTATTATAAAAACATCAAATAGAAAATACTATTAGTAGAATCAAAACCCATATTTATGTAAATTAAAATGACTAGAAAATCTAAAAGCATTTTGATATTAACTAATAATAAAATCATTATATGTGTTAAGATTTAATATGATAATTATGATAATTATACAATGATAATTATAATATGACTTATAATAATATAATATAATAATTAATAATATGATTTTAATAATAATAATAAGGAATATATAAAATATATGAAATATAAAAGCTATATATATAATCTTATTATTATTATAAAACCCAATGTATAATTAAGATTATATGATGAAATCCATTAATAATTAAATGATTAATAATTTTTAAGGTGATTAGGCATAATGATATATTATAATAATTGATGATAATAAATAATATTAATTAATATTAGAAAATGATATAAAAATAAGGAATAATAAAAATCTAATAATTCGCAAATCTAATACGAAAATTTATAATTTAAATAATAAGGAAATAAGTATAAATAATACTATAATTAAATGTGATTTTCTAATAATGAATAATACAATATCAAAATTAAATATATTTAATATAATAACAATGATAATATATAATAATAATAATTCAATTTTATTAATAATTTAACACATTATATTTAATTATAGAATAATTATTATGCATATTTAAAAATTATATTGTTTTAAATTATATTAATATATATATTAATAATAATGAATATGAATATTATGAAATAATGATATAATAATGAAAAAGGTAATAATGAGAAATGACAAATAAATGACGATATAATGAAAAACGTAAATAAAAACCCATATTAAAAGCAAAAGCAAAAGTCTAGTCAAAAACGCTTTCATATGAGAGATACAGATTTCATAAAACTGATAAAATGATATTTTGAAATAAAATATGATGATAATAATACATGTAATTATAATGATATTAGATATAATTATAATAATTAGAATAATATGATAATAATGATATCCTATAATAATAGAACAATATTAAAAATAATTATACAAATAATATAAATAGCTTATTAATGAATAATAACAATAATAAACATTATGATTTTCCTATAATAATAATTAATTATTATAATTAAACCCTAATTATTTTGTTATTATTTAGTATTATAATATTTATTTATTATTAAACTTTATTGTTGAAAATAATTAATTATAAAATATATATTA
>NC_091584.1:11470847-11476095 GCF_042767895.1 Penaeus vannamei | reverse complement strand
GATTATATAATTGCATAATATAATAATAAATTATCTATAATTTATATAATAATTATTTAATATAATCATATTATGTTTTATTATTTAAAATTATATTAGTATTATATTATTAAAATATTATATTGATGATGATTAAATTAATATATTATATATTAAATATAGGGATAATGACATAATAATAAGATATAATATTATAATGAACTTATCAAGAAACATAATGAAGTAAGGATAAATGAGAATCAAAGTCAAAAGCGAATTCTTAAAACACTTTAGAATAGCAAAATTTCTTTAAAGAAATGGATTAGCAATTCTTTAGATGATTGATAAACCCTTTATATTAAAGTGATTATAATAATTAGCAATAATTTATAAAATTTTGATGATAACCCCATATAAATTAAAAATTATAATAAATTAATAAATAATAAATATTAATTTATTAATATAATTATATATGATTTCAATAATTAAAATAATAATAACAATTATATTTATCCTATATTATAAATTACAAATAATATAGAAGTAATTATAACTCGGCATTATTGTTATTATAATCCTTATATTGTTATTATTAGAATTATCATTATGTCATTTCCACATTAAAATAATTATAATGATGAAAAGACAAATAATGAGATAATGATTATTATAATGACTATATTAAGGGTGATTAGGGGATAATGATAATGTAAAATGATGATATATGAATAATGATGATAATTATCATTAGAAAGCCCATTATAAAGAAAAAGGCTAAAATGAAAAATAAGTAAAAAGAAATTAGGAAATACAGCTTTAGAATGATAAAACCCCTTTTTGGTAAAGGATGATTATGATGTCTTGCAATAATTCGTAATTAGACGATTTTGATGATAACCCCACAATAATGAGAATAATGAAAAATATAATTATGTAATTACATAATATGATAATAATTATAAATAATTATAATGATTTTTAAATATAAGCAATAATAACTTCTGCTAATATGAGATTTTGATGATAACCCCATAAATAATGAGAATAATGACGATAATAATGATAATTATGAGAGTAATTAGGAAATAATTATGATAATAATTATATAATGATAATTATAAGAGATTTTCCTAATAATTCAATAATAGCAATAATCAACATATTCTAATGTTTTCCTAATAATAATAACGCAATGATAACAGAAATAATAATAGAAATAATTATAACACGGCAATTATTATTATAATCCTTATTTTGTTATTATTTCCAGAATTATCTTATGTCATTTCACATTAAAATAATTATAATGAAGAAAATGACATTAATAATAAGATATAATTATTATAATGACTATATTAAGGGTGATTAGGCGATAATGACAGTAATGATAATAATGATGATGATAACAATAATGAAGATAATTATCATTAAAAGCCCATCTATAATGAGAAAAAGGCTAAAAGTAGAAAAATCCCAAAAGTCGAAAAAGCGGCGAAATCTGCAATACAGCCTTTGAGAATAAGTCGAAAAACCCTCTTTTTCGTGTTTAAAGGATGATTATGATGATCTTAGCAATAATTCTGCTAATTAAGACGATTTTGATGAAACCCCATCAATAATGAGAATAATGATAATAATGATAATTATGAGAGTAATTAGAAATAATTTGATAATAATTATAAATGATAATTATAATGATGATTTTCTAATAATTCAATATAGCAATAATCAAATATTCTAATGTTTTCCCCCTAAAAGTAGAAAAATCCCAAAAGTCGAATAAGCGGCGAAATCTAGCGAAATACAGCCTTTGGAGAGATGAGTCGAAAAACACTCTTTGTCGTGTTTAAAGGATGATTATGATGATCTTAGCAATAATTCTGCTAATTATGACGATTTTGATGATAACCCCATTAATAATGAGAATAATGACGATAATAATGATAATTATGAGAGTAATTAGGATAATAATTGTGATGATAATTATACATTGATAATTATAATGATGATTTTCCTAATAATTGCAATAATAGCAATAATCAACACTATTCAATTTTTTTTCGTAATAATAATAACGACAATGATAACAGAAATAAAAATAGAAGTAATTATAACTCGGCCATTATTGTTTTTTTATAATCCTTATTATTGTCATTATTTCCAGAATTATCATTATAGTCATTTCCACCATTGAAATAATTATAATGATGAAAATGACATTAATAATGAAGATAATGATTATAATAATGACTATATTAAGGGTGATTAGGGCGATAATGACAGTAATGATAATAATGATGATGATAATGACAATAATGATGATAATTATCATTATAACGCCCATCTATAATGAGAAAACGGCTAAAAGTAGAAAAATCCCATAAGTCGAAAAACCGGCGAAATCTAGCGAAATACAGGCTTTCGTGAGATGAGTCGAAAAACCCTCTTTTCATGTTTAAAGGATGATTATGATGATCATAGCAATAATTCTGCTAATCATGATGATTTTGATGATAACCCCATCAATAATGAGAATAATGACGATAACAATGATAATTATGAGAGTAATTAGGACAATAATTATGATAATAATTATACAATGATAATTATAATGATGATTTGCCTATTAATTGCAATAAAAGCAATAATCAACACTATTCTAATGTTTTTCCTAATAATAATAACGACATTGATAACAGAAATAATAATACAATAAACTATAACACGGCTATTATTGTCATTATAACCCTTATTATTGTTGTTATTACAACCCTCATTATTGTTGTTATTATTTCCAGAATTATCATTATTGTCATTATCATTATTAAAATAATTATAATGATGAAAATGACATTAATGATATAGATGATGATTATTATAATGACTATATTAAGGGTGATTAGGGCGAAAATGACAGTAATGATAATGATGATGATAATAATAACAATAATGATAATTATCATTAGAAAGCCCATCTATAATGAGAAAAGGGCTAAAAGTAGAAAAATCTGGAAAGTCGAAATACGGCAAAAAAAATTCCTATTACAGCCTTTTGAGAGAAACGTCTTAAATAAAAACTTTTTCGCTTTATATATGTAATTATGAGGATTTTAACATTAATTCAGGTAATTGTGATGATTTTCATGATAATTCCTTCATTATATGCACTAATGACGATAATTATGATGATAATGACAATGATAATGACTAATAATGATAATAATGATAAAATCATAATTATAATGATAATTTGGATAATTTCTGCAATAATATCAATAAACAAGTCTATTCCATTAATTTTCAGACTAATAATGACAATAGAAATAATATGATGAGATTATCATCACTATCATAACTGTTATCATGACTAGTAGTATTTTTATCATTACAAGCAGTATTGTTTTTAACATCATCATTGTCTATATTGTTATCACGACTATTATTAGTTAATATTATGTTAGTGATGTTTTATGTGTCATAACAGTAGTAGTGATATTTGTCATAACAGCAGTAATATTATCATAATGATGCAATTCTGTAGACGAAAGTAATAATGATAATAATAGTGATAATAGTAAATGTTTATATATAGAGATCTACTAAACGAAAGACACGAGAAGAAGAGAGAAAGAGAGAGAGAAAAAGAAATAGAACATGAGACAAAGATCACTGTTTTCTTTGAACGCAGTATACGTTAGAAAACAAGGATTCTGACTCTACATAGAAGAAACTTGTCTATATATATATATATATATATATATATATATATATATATATATATATATATATATATATATATATATATATATATATAAACATTTACTATTATCACTATTAGTATTCTTATTACTTTCAACAGAATTGCATCATTATGATAATATTACTGCTGTAATGACAAATATCGCTACTTTTATTATGACACATAAAGCATCACTAACATAATATTAACTAATAATAGTCGTGATAACAATATAAATAATGCTGATGTTAAAAACAATACTGCTTGTAATGATAACAATACTACTAGTCATGATAACAGTTATGATAGTGGTGATAATCTCATCATATCATATACCAAACAGCGATCAGAAATCAGCAGTTCTTACGTATGATTACGTATGATTATTATTATCACCATTATTATCAATATTGTCATTATTCTTATGATTATTATCATTATAGTCATTATCGTTATAATTATTATTATTATTATTATTATTATTATTATTATTAATATTATTATCATTATTGCAGTTATAATAACTAATATGCTCATTATTATTGTCATTTTCAAAATTATAACTATTTTTATAATGATGATAACAATAATGATAATTTTAGAAATAATAATAACAGTAATGATAATTATAATGACAATGATAATGATATTATTATTTCTATTGTCATTATTATTATGAAAATTATTAGAATAGACTTAATTATTGATATCATTCGTAAATTTTAAAAATATCATTATAATTATCCTTTTTCTAATTATCTTATTATTTCATTATCATCCTGATTATAATGACAATAATGATGATAATTATCATTAGAAACCATCTATAATGAGAAAAAGCTAAAATAGAAAAATCCCATAAAGTGAAAAACGGCAATCTAGCGAAATACACTTTGGAAGATGGCGAAAAACCCTCTTTTTCGTTTTAAGGTTTATGTGATCTTAGCAATAATTTGCTAATAAGATGATTTTGATGTAACCCCATCAATATGACAATAATGATAATAATGATAATTATGGAGTAATTAGATAATTATATATAATTTACAATATAATTATAATGATGATTTTAATGATTAATAATGAAAATAATATTCTAATGTTTTTCTAATGATAATAACGAAATGAACAGAAATAATAATGATAATTATAAGGCATTATAGTTATATATCCTTTTATTGTTTTATATTCCAGAATTATCATTAAGTCATTTCCACCATTAAAAATAATGATGAAAATGACATTAATAATGAAGTATGATTAATAATGACTATATAAGGGTGATTAGGCGATAATGAGTAATGATAATAATGAGAGTAATACAATAATGATAATTATATTAGAAAGCCCATTATAATAGAAAAAGCTAAAAGTAGAAAAATCTTAAAAGTCAAAAACCGGCAAATCTTTTTAATATAACAGCTATTGATATGAGTTTGAATAACATCTTTTTGGGTTTTTTTAAAGGAAAAGATTATGAAATTTGATGATTTTACTAAAATGCATAATAGAAAATCACATTATTCT
>NC_091584.1:11453347-11465847 GCF_042767895.1 Penaeus vannamei | reverse complement strand
TGAGAAAAAGGCTAAAAGTAGAAAAATCCCAAAAGTCGAAAAACCGGCGAAATCTAGCGAAATACAGCCTTTGGAGAGATGAGTCGAAAAACCCTCTTTTTCGTGTTTAAAGGATGATTATGATGATCTTAGCAATAATTCTGCTGATCATGATGATTTTGATGATAACCCCATCAATAATGAGAATAATGACGATAATAATGATAATTATGAGAGTAATTAGGATAATAATATTGATAATAATTATACAATGATAATTATAATGATGATTTTCCTAATAATTGCAATAATAGCAATAATCAACACTATTCTAATGTTTTTTCCTAATATTAATAACGACAATGATAACAAATAATAATAGAAATAATTATAACTCGGCAATTATTATCATAATCCTTATTATTGTTATCATTTCCAGAATTATCATTATAGTCATTTCCACCATTAAAATAATTATAATTATGAAAATGACATTAATAATGAAGATAATGATTATTATAATGACTATATTTGGGGTTATTAGGGCGATAATGACAGTAATGATAATAATGATGATCATAATGACAATAATGATGATAATTATCATGATAAAGCCCATCTATAATGACAAAAAAGCTAAAAGTAAAAAAATCCCACAAGTCGAAAAAGCGGCGAAATCTAGCGAAATACAGCCTTTGGAGAGATGAGTCGAAAAACCCTCTTTGTCGTGTTTAAAGGATGATTAAGATGATCTTAGCAATAATTCCGCTAATTATGACGATTTTGATGATAACCCCATCAATACTGAGAATAATGACGATAATAATGATAATTATAAGAGTAATTAGGATAATAATTGTGATAATATTTATACAATGATAATTATAATGATGATTTTCCTAATAATTAAAATAACAGCAATAATCAACATTATTCTAATGATTTTCCTAATAATAATAACGGCAATGATAACAGAAATAATAATAGAAGAAATCATAACACAGCTATTATTGTTATTATAATCCTTATTATTGTTGTTATTATTTCCAGAATTATCATTATTGTCATTATCATTATCAAAATAATTATAATGATGAAAATGACATTAATAATTAAGATAATGATTATTATAATGACTATATAAGGGGTGATTAGGGCGATAATGACAGTAATGATAATAATGATGATGATAATGACAATAATGATGATGATTATCATTATAAAGCCCATCTATAATGAGAAAAAGGCTAAAAGTAGAGAAATCCCATGTCGAAAAAGCGGCGAAATCTAGCGAAATACAGCCTTTGGAGAGATGAGTCGAAAAACCCTCTTTTTCGTGTTTAAAGGATGATTATGATGATCTTAGCAATAATTCTGCTAATCATGATGATTTTCATGATAACCCCATCAATAATGAGAATAATGACGATAATAATGATAATTATGAGAGTAATTAGGACAATAATTATGATAATAATTATGCAATAATAATTATAATGATGATTTGCCTAATAATTGCAATAATCAACACTATTCTAATGTTTTTCCTAATAATAATAACGACAATGATAAAAGAAATAATAATAAAAGTAATTATAACACGGCTATTATTATTATTATTATAATCCTTATTATTGTTGTTATTATTTCCAGAATTATCATTATTGTCATTATCATTATTAAAATAATTATAATGATGAAAATGACATTAACAATTAAGATAATGATTATTATAATGACTATATTAAGGGTGATTAGGGCGATAATGACAGTAATAATAATAATGATGATGATAATGACAATAATGATGATAATTATCATTAAAAAGCCAATCTATAATAAGAAAAAAGGTTAAAAGTTGAAAAAAAGCGGCGAATTCTAGCGAAATACAGCCTTTGGAGAGATGAGTCGAACACCTCCCTTTTTCGAGTTAAAAGGATGATTATGATGATCATAGCAACAATTCTGCTAATGATGATGATTTTGATGATAACCCCATCAATAATGACAATAATGACGATAATAATGATAATTATGAGAGTAATTAGGACAATAAATATGATAATAATTATACAATAATAATTATAATGATGATTTGCCTAATAATTGCAATAATAGCAATAATCAACACTATTCTAATGATTTTCCTAATAATAATAACGACAATGATAACAAATAATAATAAAAGCAATTATAACACGGCTATTATTGTTATTATAATCCTTATTATTGTTGTTATTATTTCCAGAATTATCATTATTATCATGATCATTATTAGAATAAATATAATGAGGAAGGTGACATTAATAATTAAGATGATGACTATTATAATGACTATATTAAGGGTGATTAGGGCGATAATGACAGTAATGATAATAAAGATGATGATAATGACAATAATGATAATTATCATTAGAAAGCCCATCTATAATGAGAAAAAGGATAAAAGTAGAGAAATCCCATCAGTCGAAAAAGCGGCGAAATCTACTGAAATAACGCCTTCAATGAGATGAGTCGAAAACCTCCCTTTTTCGAGTTTAAAGGATGATTATGATGATCTTAGCAATAATTCTGCTAATTATGACGATTTTGATGATAACCCCAGCAATAATGAGAATAATGACGATAATAATGATAATTATGAGAGTAATTAGGACAATAATTATGATAATTATACAATGATAATTATAATGATAATTTCCATAATAATTGCAATAATAGCAATAATCGACACTATTCTAATGATTTTCCTAATAATAATAACGACAATGATAACAGAAATAATAATAAAAGTAATTATAACACGGCTATTTTTGTTATTATAATCCTTATTATTGTTGTTATTACTTCCAGAATTATCATTATTGTCATTATCAGTATTAAAATAATTAGAATGATGAAAATGACATTAATAATTAAGATAATTATTATAATGACTATATTAAGGGTGATTAGGGCGTTAATGACAGTAATGATAATAATGATGATGATAATGACAATAATGATGATAATTATCATTAGAAAGCCCATCTATAATGAGAAAAAGGCTAAAAGTAGAAAAATCTCAAAAGTCGAAAAAGCGGCAAAATCTAGCGAAATACAGCCTTTGGAGAGATGAGTCGAAAACCCACCTTTTCGAGTTTAAAAGATGATTATGATGATCTTAGCAATGATTCTGCTAATCATGATTATTTTGATGATAACCCCATCAATAATGAGAATAATGACGATAATAATGATAATTATGAGAGTAATTAGGGCAATATATATGATAATAATTATACAATGATATTTATAATGATGATTTGCCTAATAATTGCAATAATAGCAATAATCGACACTATTGTAATGATTTTCCTAATAATAATGCCAATGATAACAGAACTAATAATAAAAGTAATTATAACACGGCTATTATTGTTATTATATCCCTTATTATTGTTGTTATTATTTCCAGAATTATCATTATTCTCATTTCATTATTAAAATAATTATAATGATGAAAATGACATTAATAATATAGATGATGATTATTATAATGACTATATTAAGGGTGATTAGGGCGATAATGACAGTAATGATAATGATGTTGATAATAACAATAATGATGATTATCATAAAGCCCATCTATAATGAGAAAAGGGCTAAAAGTAGAAAAATCTGAAAAGTCGAAATACGTCAAAATCTTGCCTATTACAGCCTTTTGAGAGAAACGTCGAAAAAAAAACCTTTTTCGCTTTTTATTGGTAGTTATGAGGATTTTAACATTAGTTCAGGTAATTATGATGATCTTCATGATAATTCCTTCATCATATGCAATAATGACGATAATTATGATGATAATGACAATGATAATGACTAATAATGATAATAATGATAAAATCATAATTATAATGATAATTTTGATAATTACTGCAATAATATCAATAAACAAGTCTATTCCAATAATTTTCAGACTAATAATGACAATAGATATAATATGATGAGATTATCACCACAATCATAACTGTTATCATGACTAGTAGTATTTTTATCACAAGCAGTATTGTTTTTAACATCATCATTCTTTATATTGTTATCACGACTATTATTAGTTAATATTATGTTAGTGATGTTTTATGTGTCATAACAGTAGTAGTGATATTTGTCATAAGAGCAGTAATATTATCATAATGAATCAATTCTGTAGATGAAAGTAATAATGATAATAATAGTGACAATAGTAAATGTTTATATATAGAGATCTACTAAACGATAGACACAAGAAGAAGAGAGAAAGAGAGAGAGAAAAAGAAATAGAACATGAGAAAAAGATCACTGTTTTCTTTGAACGCAGTATACGTAAGAAAAGGATTCTGACTCTACATAGGAGAAACGTATATATATATATATATATATATATATATATATATATATATATATATATATATATATATATATATATATATATATAAACCTTTACTATTATCACTATTATTATTATTGTTATTACTTTCAACAGAATTGCATCATTATGATAATATTACTGCTGTAATGACAAATATCGCTACTATTGTCATGACACATAAAGCATCACTAACATAATATTAACTAATACTAGTCGTGATAACAATATAAACAATCATGTTAAAAACAATACTGCTTGTAATGATAACAATACTACTAGTCATGATAACAGTTATGATAGTGGTGATAATCTCATCATATCATATACCAAACAGCGATCAGAAATCAACAGTTCTTACGTATGATTACGTATGAATATTATTATCACCATTATTATCAATATTGTCATTTTTCTTATGATTATTATCATTATAGTCATTATCGTCATAATTATTATTATTATCATCATTATTGCAGTTATAATATCTAAAATGCTCATTATTATTGTCATTTTCATAATTATAACTATTTTTAGAATGATGATAACAATAATGATAATTTTAGAAATAATAATGACAGTAATGATGATTATAATGACAATGATAATGATATTATTAATATTTCTATTCTAATTATTATTATGAAAATTATTAGAATAGAATTAATTATTGATATTATTGCAGTAATTATCAAAACTATCATTATAATTATCATTTTATCATAATTATCATTATTATTGTCATTATCATCATGATGATAATGACAATAATGATGATAATTATTATTATAAAGCCCATCTATAATGAGAAAAAGGCTAAAAGTAGAAAAATCTCAAAAGTCGAAAAACCGGCGAAATCTAGCGAAATACAGCCTTTGGAGAGATGAGTCGAAAAGCCCTCTTTTTCGTGTTTGAAGGATGATTATGATGATCTTAGCAATAATTCTGCTAATTAAGACGATTTTGATGATAACCCCATCAATAATGAGAATAATGATAATAATGATAATTATGAGAGTAATTACGATAATAATTGTGATAATAATTATACAATGATAATTATAATGATGATTTTCTTAATAATTGCAATAATAGCAATAATCAAAATTATTCTAATGTTTTTCCTAATATTAATAACGACAATGATAACAGAAATAATAATAGAAGTAATTATAACTCGGCAATTATTGTTAATATAATCCTTATTATTGTTTTTATTTCCAGAATTATCATTAAAGTCATTTCCACCATTAAAATAATTATAATGATGAAAATGACATTAATAATGAAGATAATGATTATTATAATGACTATATTAAGGGTGATTAGGGCGATAATGACAGTAATGATAATAATGATGATGATAATGACAATAATGATGATTATCATTAGAAAGCCCATCTATAATGAGAAAAAGGTTAAAAGTAGAGAAATCCCAAAAGTCGAAAAACAGGCGAATTCTAGCGAAATACAGCCTTTGCAAGGATGAGTCGAAAAACCCTCTTTTTCGCGTTTAAAGGATGATTATGATGATCTTAGCAATAATTCTGCTAATTACGACGATTTTGATGATAACCCCATCAATAATGAGAATAATGACGATAATGATAATTATGAGAGTAATTAGGACAATAATTATGATAATAATTATACAATGATAATTATAATGATGATTTTCCTAATAATTGCAATAAAAGCAATAATCAACATTATTCTAATGATTTTCCTAATAATAATAACGGCAATGATAACAAATAATAATAGAAGAAATTATAACACGGCTATTATTGTTATTATAATCCTTATTATTGTTGCTATTATTTCCAGAATTATCATTATTGTCATTATCATTATTAAAATAATTATAATGATGAAAATGACATTAATAATTAAGATAATCATTATTATAATGACTATATCAAGGGTGATTAGGACGATAATGACAGTAATGATAATAATGATGATGATAATGACAATAATGATGATGATTATCATTAGAAAGCCCATCTATAATGAGAAAAAGGCTAAAAGTAGAAAAATCCCATAAGTCGAAAAAGCGGCGAAATCTAGCGAAATACAGCCTTTGGAGAGATGAGTCGAAAAACCCTCTTTTTCGTGTTTAAAGGATGATTATGATGATCTTAGCAATAATTCTGCTAATCATGATGAATTTGATGATAACCCCATCAATAATGAGAATAATGTTGATAATAATGATAATTATGAGTAATTAGGATAATAATTATGATAATAATTAGACATTGATAATTATAATGATGATTTTCCTAATAATTGCAATAATAGCAATAATCAACACTATTCTAATGTTTTTCCTAATAATAATAACGAGTATGATAACAGAAATAATCATAAAAGTAATTATAACTCGGAAATTATTTTTTTTATAATTCTTATTATTGTTATTATTTCCAGAATCATCATTATAGTCATTTCCACCATTAAAATAATTATAATGATGAAAATGACATTAATAATGAAGATAATGATTATTATAATGACTATATTAAGGGTGATTAGGGCGATAATGACAGTAATGATAATAATGATGATTATAATGACAGTAATGATGATAATTATCATTATAAAGCCCATCTATAATGAGAAAAAGGATAAAAGTAGAGAAATCTCAAAGTCGAAAAAGCGGCGAAATCCAGCGAAATACAGCCTTTGGAGAGATGAGTCGAAAAACCCTCTTTTTCGTGTTTAAAGGATGATTATGATGATCTTAGCAATAATTTTGCTAATTATGGCGATTTTCATATTAACCCCATCAATAATGAGAATAATGACGATAATAATGATCATTATGAAAGTAATTAGGAGAATAATTATGATAATATTTATACAATGATAATCATGATTATAATTTTACTAATAATTGCAATAATAGCAATAATCTACATTATTTTAATGATTTTCCTAATAATAATAACGGCAATGATAACAGAAATAATAATAGAAGTAATTATAACACGGATATTATTGTTATTATAATCCTTATTATTGTTGTTATTATTTCCAGAATTATCATTGTTGTCATTATCATTATTAAAATAATTATAATGATGAAAATGACATTAATAATTAAGATGATTATTATAATGACTATATTAAGGGTGATTAGGGCTATAATGACAGTAATGATAATGATGATGATAATGATAATAATGATAATTATCATTATAAAGCCCAACTATAATGAGAAAAAGGTTAAAAGTACAGAAATCCCATAAGTAAAAAAGCGGCGAATTCTAGCGAAATACAGCCTTTGGAGAGATGAGTCGAAAACCCCCCATTTTCGAGTTAAAAGGATGATTATGATGATCTTAGCAGCAATTCTGCTAATTATGATGATTTTGATGATAACCCCATCAATAATGAGAATAATGACGATAATAATGATAATTATGAGAGTAATTAGGACAATAATTATGATAATGATTATACAATGATAATTATAATAATGATTTGCATAATAACTGCAATAATAGCAATAATAGACACTATTCTAATGATTTTCCTAATAATAATAACGACAATGATAACAAATAAAAATTAAAATAATTATAACACGGCAATAACACGGCTATTATTTTTATTATAATCCTTATTATTGTTATTATTTCCAGAATTATCATTATTGTCATTATCAGTATTAAAATAATTATAATGATGAAAATGATGATGATTATTATTATATTGACTATATCAAGGGTGATTAGGGCGATAATGACAGGAATGATAATAAGGTGATTATAATGACAATAATTATGATAATTATCATTATAAAGCCCATCTATAATGAGAAAAAAGATAAAAGTAGAAAAATCCCATAAGTCGAAAAACCGGCAAAATCTAGCGAAATACACCCTTTGCAGGGATGAGTCGAAAAACCCTCTTTTTCGTGTTTAAAGGATGATTATGATGATCTTAGCAATAATTCTGCTAATTATGATGATTTTGATGATAACCCCATCAATAATGAGAATAATGACGATAATAATGATAATTATGAGAGTAATTAGGACAATAATTATGATAATATTTATACAATGATAATTATAATAATGATTTTCCTAATAATTGCAATAATAGAAATAATCAACATTATTCTAATGATTTTCCTAATAATAATAACGGCCATGATAACAAATAATAATAGAAGAAATTATAACACGGCTATTATTGTTATTATAATCCTTATTATTGTTGTTATTATTTCCAGAATTATCATTATTGTCATTTTCAGTATTAAAATAATTATAATGATGAAAATGATGATGATTATTATTATAATGACTATATCAAGGGTGATTAGGGCGATAATGACAGGAATGATAATAAGGTAATTATAATGACAATAATTATGATAATTATCATTATAAAGACCATCTATAATGAGAAAAAAGATAAAAGTAGAAAAATCCCATTAGTCGAAAAACCGGCGAAATATAGCGAAATACACCCTTTGCAGGGATGAGTCGAAAAACCCTCTTTTTCGTGTTTAAAGGATTATTATTATGATCTTAGCAATAATTCTGCTAATTATGATGACTTTCATGATAACTCAATCAATAATGAGAATAATGACGATAATAATGATAATTATGAGAGTAATTAGGACAATAATTATGATAATAATTATATAATGATAATTATAATGATAATTTGCATAATAATTGCAATAATAGTAATAATCGACACTATTTTAATGTTTTTCCTAATAATAATAACGACAATGATAACAGAAATAATAATAATAGTAATTATAACACGGCCATTATTGTTATTATAATCCTTATCATTGTTGTTATTATTTCCAGAATTATCATTATTGTCATTAGCATTATTAAAATAATTATAATGATGAAAATGACATTAATAATATAGATGATTATTATAATGACTATATTAAGGGTGATTAGGGCGATAATGACAGTAATGATAATAATGATGATGATAATGACAATAATGATGATAATTATTATTATAGAGCCCATCTATAATGAGAAAAAGGCTAAAAGTAGAAAAATACCAAAAGTCGAAAAAGCTGCGAAATCAAGCGAAATACAGCCTTTGGAGAGATGAGTCGAAAAACCCTCTTTTTCATGTTTGAAGGATGATTATGATGATCTTAGCAATAATTCTGCTAATTATGACAATTTTGATGATAACCCCATCAATAATGAGAATAATGACGATAATAATGATAATTATGAGAGTAATTAGGACAATAAATATGATAATAATTATACAATAATAATTATAATGATTTGCCTAATAATTGCAATAAAAGCAATAATCAACACTATTCTAATGTTTTTCCTAATTATAATAACGACAATGACAACAGAAATAATAATAAAAGCAATTATAACACGGCTATTATTGTTATTATAATCCTTATTATTGTTGCTATTATTATTGTCATTATCATTATTAAAATAATTATAATGATGAAAATTACATTAATAATTAAGATAATGATTATTATAATGACTATATCAAGGATGATTAGGGCGATAATGACAGGAATGATAATAAGGTGATTATATTGACAATAATGATGATAATTATCATTATAAAGCCCATCTATAATGAGAAAAAGGATAAAAGTCGAAAAACCGGCGCAATCTAGCGAAATACGACCTTTGGAGAGATGAGTCGAAAAACCCTCTTTTCGTGTTTAAAGGATGATTATGATGATCTTAGCAATAATTCTGCTAATTATGATGATTTTGATGATAACCCCATCAATAATGAGAATAATGACGATAATAATTATAATTATGAGAGTAATTAGGATAATAATTGTGATAATAATTATACAATGATAATTATAATGATGATTTTCCTAATGATTGATATAATAGCAATAATCAACACTATTCTAATGTTTTTCCTAATAATAATAACGACAATGATAACAGAAATAATAATAGAAGTAATTATAACACGGCTATTATTGTTATTATAATCCTTATTATTGTTGTTATTATTTCCAGAATTATCATTATAGTCATTTCCACCATTAAAATAATTATAATGATGAAAATGACATTAATAATGAAGATAATGATTATTATAATGACTATATTAAGGGTGATTAGGGCGATAATGACAGTAATGATAATAATGATGATGATAATGACAATAATGATGATAATTATCATTAGAAAGCCCATCTATAATGAGAAAAAGGCTAAAAGTAGAAAAATCTCAAAAGTCGAAAAACCGGCGAAATCTAGCGAAATACAGCCTTTGCAAGGATAAGTATAAAAACCCTCTTTTTCGTGTTTGAAGTATGATTATGATGATCTTAGCAATAATTCTGGTAATTATGACGATTTTGATGATAACCCCATCAATAATGAGAATAATGACGATAATGATGATAATTTTGAGAGTAAATTGGACAATAATTATGATAATAATTATACAATGATAATTATAATGATGATTTTCCTAATAATAGCAATAATAGCAATAATCAACATTATTCTAATGATTTTTCTAATAATAGTAACGACAATGATAAAAGAAATAATAATAGAAGTAATTATAACACGGCAATTATTGTTATTATAATCCTTATTATTGTTGCTATTATTTCCAGAATTATCATTATTGTCATTATCATTATCAAAATAATTATAATGATGAAAATGACATTAATAATTAAGATGATTATTATAATGATTATTATAATTATTATATTTCCGAGTGATTACGGCGATAAGGACAGTAATGATAATAATGATGATGATAATGACAATAATGATGATAATTATCATTATAAAGCCCATCTATAATGAGAAAAATGTTAAAAGTAGAGAAATCTCATAAGTCGAAAAAGCGGCAAAATCTAGCGAAATACGGCCTTTGGAGAGATGAGTCGGAAACCACCCTTTTTCGAGTTAAAAGGATGATTATGATGATCTTAGCAACAATTCTGCTAATTAGGATGATTATGATGATAACACCATCAATAATGAGAATAATGACGATAATAATGATAATTATGAGAATAATTAGGACAATAAATATGATAATAATTATACAATAGTAATTATAATGATGATTTGCCTAATAATTGCAATAAAAGCAATAATCAACACTATTCTAACGTTTTTCCTAATGATAATAACGACAATGATAACAGAAATAATAATAAAAGAAATTATAACACGGCTATTACTGTTATTATAATCCTTATTATTGTTGTTATTATTTCCAGAATTATCATTATTGTCATTATCATTATCAAAATAATTATAATGATGAAAATGATATTAATAATTAAGATGATGATTATTATAATGACTATATTAAGGGTGATTAGGGCGATAATGACAGCAATGATAATAATGATGATAATGACAATAATAATGATAATTATCATTAGAAAGCCCATCTATAACGAGAAAAGGGCTAAAAGTAGAAAAATCTGAAAAGTGGAAATACGGCAAAATCTTGCCTATTACAGCCTTTTCAGAGAAACGTCGAAAAAAAACCTTTTTCGCTTTTTATTGGTAATTATGAGGATTTTAACATTAATTCAGGTAATTGTGATGGTTTTCATGAAAATCCTTCATTATATTCAATAATGACGGTAATTATGATGATAATGACAATGATAATGACTAATAATGATAATAATGATAATATCATAATTATAATGATAATTTTGATAATTACTGGAATAATATCAATAAACAAGTCTATTCCAATAATTTTCAGACCAATAATGACAATAGAAATAATATGATGAGATTATCACCACTATCATAACTGTTATCATGACTAGTAGTATTTTTATCATTACAAGCAGTATTGTTTTTAACATCATCATTGTTTATATTGTTATCACGACTATTATTAGTTAATATTATGTTAGTGATGTTTTATGTGTCATAACAGTAGTAGTGATATTTGTCATAAGAGCAGTAATATTATCATAATGATGCAATTCTGTAGATGAAAGTAATAATGATAATAATAGTGATAATAGTAAATGTTTCTATATAGAGATCTACTAAACGAAAGACACAAGAAGAAGAGAGAAAGAGAAATAGAAAAAGAAATAGAACATGAGACAAAGATCACTGTTTTCTTT
>NC_091584.1:11444901-11447401 GCF_042767895.1 Penaeus vannamei | reverse complement strand
TGACAATAATGATATTTCTGGAAATAATAACAATAATAAGGATTATAATAACAATAAAAGCTGTGTTATAATTACTTCTATAATTTATTATTGTCGTTATTATTATAAGGAAAATCATTAGAATAGTGTTGATTATTGGTATTATTGGAATTGTTAGGCAAATAATCATTATAATCATCATTGTATAATTATTATCATAATTATTGTCCTAATTACTCCAATAACTATCATTATCGTCATTTTTCCCCCATATTGATGGGGTTATCATCAAAATCATCATAATTAGACAAATCATTGCTAAGATTATCATAATCATCCTTTAAACACGAAAAAGGCGGGTTTTCGACTCATCTCTCCAAAGTATGTATTTCGTTAGATTTCGGCGGTTTTTCGCCTTTTTATATTTTTCTACTTGCAGCCTTTTTCTCATTATAGATGGGTTTTATAATGAGAATTATCATTAGTGTCATTATCATCATTATTATCATTACTGTCATTATCGCCCTGATCACCCCTAATATAGTCACCATAATAATCATTATCTTAATCATTAATGTTTATTTTTATTATAATTACTTTGATAATGATAATGACAATAATGATAATTCTGGAAATAATAACAATAATAAGGATTATAATAACAATAATAGCCGTATTATAATTAGTTCTATTATTATTTCTGTTATCATTGTCGTTATCATTACTTGCTATAATTGCAATTATTAGGAAAATCATTATAATTATCATTGCATAGTTATTACCATAATTATTGTCCTAATTACTCTCACAATTATCATTATTATCGGCATTATTGTCATTATTGAGGGGGTTATCAAAATCATCCTAATTAGCAGAATTATTGCTAAGATCATCATAATAATCCTTTAAACTCGAAAAAGGGGGGTTTTCGACTCATCTCTCCAAAGGCTGTATTTCGTTAGGTTTCGCCGGATTTTTGACTTTTGTGATTTTTCTACTTTTAGCCTTTTTCATTATAGATGGCCTTTATAATGATAATTATCATCATTATTGTCATTATCATCATTATTAGCATTACTGTCATTATCGCCCTTATCATCCTTAATATAGTCATTGTAATAATCTTTATCTTAATTATTAATGTCATTTTCATTATAATTATTCTAATAATGATAATTTTGGAAATAACAATAATAAGGATTATAATAACAATAATAGGCGTGTTATAAGTACTTCTATTATTATTTTTGTTATCATTGTCGCTATTAGTATTAGGAAAATCATTAGAATAGTGTTGATTATTGCTATTATTGCAATCATTAGGCAAATCATTATAATTATCATTGTATAATTATTACCATAATTATTGTCCTAATTACTCTCATAATTATCATTATTATCGTCATTATTGTCATTATTGATTGGGTTAACATCATAATAAGCAGATTTATTGCTAAGATCATAATCATCCTTTAAAGTCGAAAAAGGCGAGTTTTCGACTCATCTCTCCAAAGGCTGTATTTCGCTAGATTTCGCCGGTTCTTTTACTTTTGAAATTTTTCTACTTTTAGCCTTGTTCTCATTATAGATGGGCTTTATAATGATGATTATCATTATTGTCATTATCATCCTCATTATCATCATTACTGTCATTATCGCCCTAATCACCCTTAATATAGTCTTTAAAAAATAATCATTATCTTAATTGTTAATGTCATTTTCATCATTATAATTATTTTAATAATAATAATGATAATAATGCTAATTCTGGAAATAATAATAATAAGGAATATAATAACAATAATAGCCGTGTTATAATTACTTCCATTATTATTTCCGTAATAATTGTCGTTATTATTATTAGGAAAATCACTACAATAGTGTTGATTATTGCTATTATTGCAATTATTAGGCAAATCATCATTATAATTATCATTGTATAATTATCATAATTATTGTCCTAATTATTCTTATAATTATCATTATTATTGTCATTATTGTCATTTTTGGGGGGGGTTTAAAATCATCAAAATCATCATAATTAGCAGAATTATTGCTTTAAACTCGAAAAAGGGGAGTTATCGACTCATCTCTCCAAAGGCTGTATTTCGCTTGATTTAGCTTGTTTTTCGATTTTTTGGATTTTTCTACTTTTAGCCTTTTTCTCATTATAGGTGGGTTTTTATGATAATTATCATTATTGTCATTATCATCATTATTATCATTACTGTCATTATCGCCCTAATCACCCTTAACATAGTCAATATAAAAATTTATTATCTTAATTATTAATGTCATTTTCGTCATTGTAATCATTTTAATAATGATAATGACAATAACGATAATTCTGGAAATAACAAAAATCATCATAATCATCATTTAAATTCGAAAAAGGGGGATTTCGACTCAACTCTCCAAAGGCTGTATTTCCTTAGATTTATGCGGTTTTTCGATTTTCTTATTATAGATGGGCTTTATAATGATAATTATCATCATTATTGTCATTATAATCCTCATTATT
>NC_091584.1:11417401-11437401 GCF_042767895.1 Penaeus vannamei | reverse complement strand
ATCATTACTGTCATTATCGCCCAAATCACCCTTGATATAGTCATTATAATAATAATCTTAATTATTAATGTCATTTTCATCATTATAATTATTTTGATAATGATAATGACAATAATGATAATTCTGGATATAATAACAGCAATAATAAGGATTATAATAACAATAATAGTGGTGTTATAATTACTTCTATTATTATTTCTGTTATCATTGTCATTATTTTTAGAAAAATCATTAGAATAGTGTCGGTTATTGCTATTATTGTAATTATTAGGCAAATCATAATTATTGTCCTAATTACTCTCATAATTATCATTATTATCGTCATTATTGTCATTATTGATGGGGTTATCATCAAAATCATCATGATTCGCAGAATTATTGCTAAGATCATCATAATCATCCTTTTAACTCGAAAAAGGGGGGTTTTCGACTCATCTCTCCAAAGGCTGTATTTCCCTAGAATTCGCCGCTTTTTCAACTTTTTGGATTTCTCTACTTTTAACCTTTTTCTCATTATAGATGGGCTTTCTAATAATAATTATCATTATTGTCATTATCATCATCATTATAGTAATTGCTGTCATTATCGCCATAATCACCCTTAATATAGTCATTATAATAATCATCTTAATTATTAATGTCATTTTCATCATTATAATTATTTTAATAATGATAATGACAATAATGATAATTCTAGAAATAATATCAACAATAATAAGGATTATAATAACAATAATTGCCGAGGTATAATTACTTCTATTATTATTTCTGTTATCATTGTCGTTATTATTATTAGGAAAAACATTAGAATATTGTTGATTATTGCTATTATTGCAATTATTAGGAAAATCATCATTATAATTATCAGTGTATGATTATTATCACAATTATTATCCTAATTACTCTCATAATTATCATTATTATCGTCATTATTCTCATTATTGATGGGGTTATCATCAAAATAATCATGATTAGCAGAATTATTGCTATGATCATCATTATCATCCTTTAAACACGAAAAAGAGGGGTTTTCCACTCATCCTTGCAAAGGCTGTATTTCGCTAGATTTCGCCGGTTTTTCGACTTATGGGATTTTTCTACTTTTAGCCTTTTTCTCATTATAGATGGGCTTTCCAATAATAATTATCATCATTATTGTCATTATCATCTTCATTATTATCATTACTGTCATTATCGCCCTAATCACACTTGACATTGTCATTATAATAATCATTATCTTAATTATTAATGTCATTTTCATCATTATAATTATTTTAATAATGATAATGACAATAATGATAATTCTGGAAATAATAACAATAATAAGGATTATAATAACAATAATGGCCGTGTTATAATTGCTTTTATTACTATTTCTGTTATCATTGTCGTTATTATTATTAGGAAAAACATTAGAATAGTGATGATTATTGCTTTTATTGCAATTATTAGGAAAATCATCATTATAATTATTATTGCATAATTATTATCATATTTATTGTCCTAATTACTCTCATAATTATCATTATTATCGTCATTATTCTCATTATTGATGGGGTTCTCATCAAAATCATCATAATTAGCAGAATTATTGCCAAGATCATCATAATCATCCTTTTAACTCGAAAAAGGGGGGTTTTCGACTCATCTCTCCAAAGGCTGTATTTCGCTAGAATTCGCCGCTTTTTCGACTAATGGGATTTTTCTACTTTTAACTTCTTTCTCATTATAGATGAGCTTTCTAATGATAATTATCATCATTATTATCATTATCATCATCATTATCATTACTCTCATTATCGCCCTAATCACCCTTAATATAGTCATTATAATAATCATGATCTTAATTGTTAATGTCATTTTCATCATTATAATTATTTTAATAATGATAATGACAATAATGATAATTCTGGAAATAATAACAACAATAATAAGGATTATAATAACAATAATAGCCGTGTTATAATTACTTCTATTATTATTTCTCTTATCATTGCCGTTATTATTATTAGGAAAATCATTAGAATAATGTTGATTATTGAAATTATTGAAATTATTAGTAAAGTCGCTATAATTATCATTGTATTACTATTATCATAATTATTGTCCTAATTACTCTCATAATTATCATTATTATCGTCATTATTGTCATTATTGATGGGGTTATCATCAAAATCGTCATAATTAGCAGAATTATTACTAAGATCATCATAATCATCCTTTAAACACGAAAAAGAGGGTTTTTCGACTCCAAAGGCTGTATTTCGGTAGATTTTGCCGGTTTTTCGACTTATGGGATTTTTCTACTTTTAGCCTTTTTCTCATTATAGATGGGCTTTCTAATGATAATTATCATCATTATTGTCATTATCATCATCATTATCATCATTACTGTCATTATCGCCCTAATCACCCTTAATATAGTCATTATAATAATCATTATCTTCATTATTAATGTCATTTTCATCATTATAATTATTTTAATGGTGGAAATGACTTTAATGATAATTCTGGAAATAATAACAAAAATAAGGATTATAATAACAATAATTACCGAGTTATATTTACTTTTATTATTATTTCTGTTATCATTGTCGTTATTATTATTAGGAAAAACATTAGCATAGTGTTTATTATTGCTATTATTGCAATTATTAGGAAAATCATTATAATTATCATTGTATAATTATTATCACAATTATTATCCTACTTACTTTCATAATTATCATTATTATCGTCATTATTCTCATTATTGATGGGGTTATCATCAAAATCGTCATGATTAGCAGAATTATTGCTAAGATCATCATAATCATCCTTTAAACACGAAAAAGTGTTTTTTTCGACTCATCTCTCGAAAGCCTGTATTTAGCTCGATTTCTCCGGTTTTTCGACTTATGGGATTTTTCTACTTTTAGCCTTTTTCTCATTATAGATGGGCTTTGTAATGATAATTATCATCATTATTGTCTTTATAATCATCATTATTATCATTACTGTCATTATCGCCCTAATCACCCTTGATATAGTCATTATAATAATCATTATCTTAATTTTTTAATGTCATTTTCATCATTATAATTATTTTAATACTGATAATGACAATAATGATAATTCTAGATAATAATAACATCAATAATAAGGATTATAATAACAAAAATAGCCGTGTTATAATTGCTTTTGTTATTATTTTTGTTATCACTGTCGTTATTATTATTAGGAAAAACATTAGAATAGTGTTGATTATTGCTTTTATTGCAATTATTAGGCAAATCATCATTATAATTATTATTGTATAATTATTATCATATTTATTGTTCTAATTACTCTCATAATTATCATTATTATCGTCATTATTCTCATTATTGATGGGGTTATCATCAAAATCATCGTAATTAGCAGAATTGTTGCTAAGATCATCATAATCATCCTTTTAACTCGAAAAAGGGGGGTGTTCGACTCATGTCGCCAAATGCTGTATTTCGCTAGATTTCGCCGCATTTTCGACTTATAGGATTTCTCTACTTTTAACCTTTTTCTCATTATAGATAGGCTTTCTAATGATAATTATCATCATTATTATAATTATCATCATCATTATCATTACTGTCATTATCGCCCTAATCACCCTTAATAATAGTATTATTTTAATAATTATAATGACAATAATGATAATTCCGGAAATAATAACAACAATAATAAGCATTATAATAACAATAATTGCCGTTATTATTATTATGAAAATCATAAGAATAATGTTGATTATTGCTATTATTGCAATTATTAGGGAAATCATTATAATTATCATTGTATAATTGTTATCATAATTATTGTCCTAATTGCTCTCATAATTATCATTATTATCGTCATTATTGTCATTATTGATGGGGTTATCATCAAAATCGTCCTAATTAGCAGAATTATTGCTAAGATCATCATAATCATCCTTTTAACACGAAAAAGAGGGTTTTTCGACTCATCTCTCGAAAGCCTGTATTTCGCTAGATTTCGCCGCTTTTTCGACTTTTGAGATTTTTCTACTTTTAGCCTTTTTCTCTTTATAGATGGGCTTTATAATGATAATTATCATTATTGTCATTATCATCATTATTATCATTACTGTCATTATCGCCCTAATCACCCTTAATATAGTCATTATAATAATCATTATCTTCATTATTAATGTCATTTTCATCATTATAATTATTTTAATGGTGGAAATGACTATAATGATAATTCTGGAAATAATAACAATAATAAGGATCATAATAACAATAATTGCCGAGTTATAATTACTTTTATTTTTATTTTTGTTATCATTGTCGTTATTATTATTAGGTAAAACATTAGAATAGTGTTGATTATTGCTATTATTGCAATTATTAGGAAAATCATCATTATAATTATCAATTTATAATCATTATCATAATTATTATCCTAATTACTCTCATAATTATCATTATTATCGTCATTATTCTCATTATTGATGGGGTTATCATCAAAATCATCATGATTAGAAGAAATATTGCTAAGATCATCATAATCATCCTTTAAACACGAAAAAGAGGGTTTTTCGACACATCTTTCCAAAGGCTGTATTTCGCTAGATTTCGCAGGTTTTTCGACCTATGGGATTTCTCTACTTTTAACCTTTTTCTCATTATAGATGGGCTTTGTAATGATAATTATCATAATTATTGTCATTATCATCATTATTATCATTACTGTCATTATCGCCCTAATCATCCTTAATATAGTCTTTATAATAATCATCTAAATTATTAATGTCATTTTCATCATTATAATTATTTTAATAATGATAATGACAATAATGATAATTCTGGAAATAATAGCAACAATAATAAGGATTATAATAACAATAATAGCCGTGTTATAATTACTTCTATTATTATTTGTTATCATTGCCGTTATTATTATTAGGAAAATCATTAGGATAATGTTGATTATTGCTATTATTGCAATTATTAAGAAAATCATCATTATAATTATCAATGTATAATTATAATCATAATTATTGTTCTAATTACTCTCATAATTATCATTACTATTGTCATTATTCTCATTATTGATGGGGTTATCATCAAAATCATCATGATTAGCAGAATTATTGCTAAGATCATCATAATCATCCTTTCTCATTATAGATGGGCTTTATAATGATAATTATCATAATTACTGTCATTATAATCATCATTATTATCATTACTATCATTATCGCCCTAATCACCCTTAATATAGTCATTATAATAATCACTATCTTCATTATTAATGTCATTTTCATCATTATAATTATTTTAATGGTGGAAATGACTATAATGATAATTCTGGAAATAATAACAATAATAAGGATTATAATAACAATAATTGCCGAGTTATAATTACTTCTATTATTATTTGTTATCATTGCCGTTATTATTATTAGGAAAATCATTAAAATAATGTTGATTATTGCTATTATTGCAATTATTAGGCAAATCATCATTATAATTATCATTGTATAATTATTATCATAATTATTGTCCTAATTACTCTCATAATTATTATTATTTTCGTCATTATTCTCATTATTGATGGGGTTATCATCAAAATCATCATACTTAGCTAAGATCATCATAATCATCCTTTAAACGAGAAAAAGAGGGTTTTTCGACTCATCCTTGCAAAGGCTGTGTTTCGCTAGATTTCGCCGCTCTTTCGACTTTTGGGATTTTTCTACTTTTAGCCTTTTTCTCATTATAGATGGACTTTATAATGATAATTATCATCATTATTGTCATTGTAATCATGATTATAATGACAATAATAATGATGAATATGATAAAATGATAATTATAATGATAGTTTTGATAATTACTGCAATAATATCAATAATTAAATCTCTTCTAATAATTTTCATAATAATAATGACAATAGAAATAATAATATAATTATCATTGTCATTATAATTATCATTACTGTCATTATTATTTCTGAAATTATCATTTTTGTTATCATCATTATTAAAATAGTTATAATTATGAAAGTGACAATAATAATGAGCATATTATTTATTATAACTGCAATAATGATAATAATGATAATAATTATTATAACGATAATGAGTATAATGATAATAATCATAAGAATAATGACAATATTGATAATAATGGCGATAATAATAATCATACGTAATCATACGTAAGAACTGCTGATTTCTGATCGCTGTTTGGTATATGATATGATGAGATTATCACCACTGTCATAACTGTTATCATGACTAGTAATATCATAATGATGCAATTCTGTTGATGAAAGTAATAATAATAATAATAGTGATAATAGGAAATGTTTATACATATATACAAGTTTTTCCTATGTAGACTCAGAATCCTTGTTTTCTTACGTATACTGCGTTCAAAGAAAACAGTGATCTTTGTCTTATGTTTTATTTCTTGTTTTTCTCTCTCTCTTTCTCTCTTCTTCTCGTGTCTTTCTTTTAATAGATCTCTCTATATAAACATTTACTATTATCACTATTATTATCATTATTACTTTTATCAACAGAATTGCATCATTATGATAATATTACTGCTGTTATGACAAATATCACTACTATTGTTATGACACAAAAAACATCACTAACATAATATTAACTAATAATAGTCGTGATAACAATATAAACAATGGTGATGTTAAAAACAATACTGCTTGTAATGATAACAATACTAATAATAATGATAACAGTTATGATAGTGGTGATAATCTCATCATATCATATACCAAACAGCGATCAGATATCAACAGTTCTTACGTATGATTACGTATATGAAGTTCAGAGGATGCAAGGAAGCAAAAAAAAGTATAGAATTATTTTCTCCCCGTTTTCTAATTTCCTTCCAAACACAGAATAATGGAGACTACATCACCACCACCACCACCACCTCCATCACCACCACCTACACCACCATCACAACCACTTCCACCACCTCCACCACCAGCACTAGCACCACCACCTCCACCACCAGCACCATTACCACCACTACCACCTTCACCACCAGCACCATTACCACCACTGACACCACCAGCACCACCACCAGCAGCATTATTACCACCATCATCACCAACACCACCTCCACCAAAATCACCACAACCATCACCACCTCCACAACCACCACCATCACCATTACATCATTCACCAGAACCAGCACCACCACCATCATCACCACCACCTGCACCACCACCACCACAACCACTTCCACCACCATCACCACCACCTCCACCACCAGCACCATTACTACCACTGCCACCACCATCACCATCACCAGCACCTCCACCACCAGCACCATTACCACAACTGCAACCACCACCTTCACCACCAGCACCATTTACCACCACGGCCACCACCTGACGATAATAATGATAATTATGACATTAATTAGGATAATTATGACATTAATTAGGATAATTATAATAAAATGATAATTATAATGATAATTTGCGTAATTAATGCAATAATAGCAATCATCAACAATCCTCTAATGATTTTCATGATAATAATAATACTAACGATAATGATAATAATTAAAAATAATAATAATAGTAGAAATAATCATAATATCGCTATTATTGCTATTAGAATTATGATTGTTGTTTTTATTTTTTATAAGATTATCATTATTGCTATTATCATTATAGAAATAGTTATAATGAGGAAAATGACATTAATAATTAAGATGATAGCTCTTATAAGGATTATATTAAGGGTAATTATGGCGATAATTACTATAATGATGGCAATGATGATGTTAATGCTATTAATGATAATAAAGATGATGATACTAATCATAAAGCCCATCCATAATGAAAAAGGCTAAAAAAAAAAAAAAAAAAATCCCCAAAGTCGAAAAAACGGCGAAATCTAGCGATATATAGCCTTTTGAGAATATGGTCGAAAAAAAAACCCTTTTCGAGTTTATGGGATGATTATGATGATTTCTGCAGTAATTCGGCTAATTATGATGATTTTCATGATAATCCCTTTAATAATGACGATAATAATGATAATTATGACATTAATTAGGATAATTATGACATTAATTAAGATAATTATGACATTAATTAGGATAATTATAATAGAATTATAATTATAATGATAATTTACGTAATTAATGCAATAATAGCAATCATCAACAATACTCTAATGATTTTCATGATGAAAATTATAATTATTATTAACGATAATGATAATAATTAAAAATGATAATAATAGTAGAAATGATCATAATATCGCTATTATTGTTATTATAATTATTACTGTTGTTATTATTTCTAAAATTATCATTATTGTTATCATTATAGAAATAGTTATAATGAGGAAAATGACATTGATAATTAAGATAATAGCTCTTATAATGATTATATTAAGGATAATTATGGCGATAATTACTATAATGATGTTAATGCTATTAATGATAATGATGATAATAATCATAAAGCAAACTTTCCTTCACATTTATAATTATCAATACAAACATCATGTGAGCACTGATAAATATGTAGGCTCAAACCCTATGATCCGCATGACGTGACTGTCATGTCACGAAAGAAATTGGCTTGAGGGGCGGGTGATGTGAACATGCCATCATGGGAGCGACAGTCAGAGGGCCAGAGTGACGGGAACTTGCTGTCATGAATTTAGCTGAAGGCTGACTTGACAGGAGTGTCTTGCCACGAGTGCACGACGCTCTTGGAGGATGATTAGAGTCCGTCGGCATTAGAAAGGGGCTTTTACTTTATTTTCATCTATAAACAAGAATGGAATGAGCCATCCATGAGCCATTACTGGAAGAATACCAGCTTCAGTAATGACAATATTTCCATGCTCGGAATCCTATTCCTGCCCGCCCGCGGCACGCGCGCGCGCGCACACACACACACACACACGCACGCACTTAATTTCTTCTTTCCTTCTCTCCCTCCCTCGCTCATGGATGTAAAAAACAAATATTTGTTTCCACTGGAACTATAAGATGGGTCATAAAATATTATCAGATACATATTTTACAAAAGAAATAAATTGGAAAAAAAAAATCAATCAAAAGCTCAAAATATGAACACAAAAGCAGCCCCCTCGACTCGCCTTCTCGATCCGGTCAGCTGTGTCTCTGAGGAACATGGAGTTCCCGTCGGAGGCGCTCGTCCTGGCGCTCGCTCCCCGCAGGATCAGGGGGGAAGGGCGAGATGTCAAGGGCTTCGGGAACTAGTCTGGGGGCCACGTCGCGAGCCGACCGGAAGTGCGGATCCTGTGGAAAGGGAAAGAGGAATGAGAAAGGTGTATGCATGGCATCTCTTACACATGTTTATATTCCAGTCGTAAAAAAAAAATAAATAAATAAAAAAATAAAAATCCGACACTACAAATCCAAACAGCCCATAGTGTTAAGTTAATAATGATGATTGCTATTATTGCATTAATTACGCAAATTATCATTATAATTATCATTTTATAATTATCCTAATTAATGTCATAATTATCCTAATTAATGTCATAATTATCATTATTATCGATATTATTAATGGGATTATCATGAAAATCATCATAATTAGCCGAATTATTGCAGAAATAATCATAATCGCATAAACTCGAAAAGTTTTTTTTTTCGACCATATTCTCATAAGGCTATATATCGCTAGATTTCACCGTTTTTTCGACTTAGGGGATTTTTATACTTTTAGCCTTTTTTCATTATGGATGGGCTTTATGGTTATTTTTATCATTATTATTATTAATAGCATTAACATCATCATTATCAACATTATAGTAATTATCGCCATAATTACCCTAAATATAATCATTATCAGAGCTATTATCTTAGTTATTAATGTCATTTTCCTCATTATAACTATTTCTATAATGATAATAATAATAATGATAATTTTAGAAATAATAACAACAGTAATAATTATAATAACAATAATAGCGATATTATGATTATTTCTACTATTATTATTATTTTTAATTATTATCATTATCGATAGTATTATTGTTATTATCATGAAAATCACTAGAGTATTGATGATTGCTATCATTGCATTAATTACGCAAATTATCATTATAATTATCATTTTATTATAATTATCCTAATTAATGTCATAATTATCCTAATTAATGTTATAATTATCATTATTATCGTCATTATTAATGGGATTATCATGAAAATCATCATAATTAGCGGAATTACTGCAGAAATCATCATAATCATCCCATAAACTCGAAAAGGGTTTTTTTTTCGACCATATTCTCAAAAGGCTATATATCGCTAGTATTCGCCGTTTTTTCGACTATGGGGATTTTTATACTTTTAGACTTTTTTTATTATGGATGGGCTTTATGATTATTATCATCATCATTATTATCATTAATAGCATTAACATCATCATTATCATCATTATAGTAATTATCGCCATAATTACCCTTAATATAATCCTTATAAGAGCTATTATCTTAATTATTAATGTCATTTTCTTCATTATAACAATTTCTATAATGATAATAACAAAAATGATAATTCTAGAAATAATAACAACAGTAATAATCATAATAACAATAATAGTGATATGATTATTTCTACTATTATTCTTATTTTTAGTTATTATCATTATCGTTAGTATTATTGTTATCCTGAAAATCATTAGAGTATGGTTGATGACTGCTATTATTGCTTTAATTACGCAAATTATTATAATTATCATTTTATTATAATTATCCTAATTAATGTCATAATTGTCCTAATTAATTGTCATAATTATCATTATCGTCAGGTGGTGACAGTGGTGGTAATGGTGCTGGTGGTGGAGGTGGTGGTTGCAGTTGTGGTAATAGTGCTGATGGTGGAGGTGGTGGTTGCAGTTGTGGTAATAGTGCTGGTGGTGGAGGTGGTGGTGATGGTGATGGTGGTGGCAGTGGTAGTAATGGTGCTGGTGGTGGAGGTGGTGGTGATGCTGTTCTCGGCCTCTTGGGGGGACTTCCTGGGTCTCCTCCTCGGCGGCCTCTTGGGGGACTTCCTGGGTCTCCTCCTCGGCCTCTTGGGGGACGTCCTGGGTCTCCTTCTCGGCCTCTTGGGGGACTTCCTGTGTCTCCTCCTCGGCCTCTTGGGGGACTTCCTGGGTCTCATCCTCGGCCTCTTGAGGGACTTCCTGGATCTCCTTCATCAGCAAAGTCAAGGTCAGTAACCTTGATATTGCCCAGAGTTGCTAAACAATGACTTCGATTATAGTCATTATAATAATCATTATCTTAATTATTAATGTAATTTTCATTATAATTATTTTAAAATTGGTAATGACAATAATGATAATTCTGGAAATAATAACAACAATAATAAGGATTATAATAATAATAGCCGTGTTATGATTACTTCTATTATTATTATCATTATAGTCATTATCATCATGATTATCATTATCATTATCATCATTAATGCAGTTATAATAATTATTATGCTAATTATTATTGCTATTTTATCATTATAATTATTTATTTAATGATAATAGCAATAATGATAATTTTAGAAATAATAATGACAATAATAATAATTATAATGACAATGATAATGATGCTATTATTATTTCTATTGCCATTATCATTACGAAAATAATTGGAATAGAGATAATTATTGCCATTATTGCAGTAATTATAAAAATTATCATTATGATTATGATTTTATCATTATTGTTGTCATTATCATCATAAATATCATTATTGTCAATAATAAAGGAATTATCATGATAATCTTCATAATTACCTGAATTAATGTTAAAATCCTCATAATTACCATTTAAAAGCGAAAAAGGTTTTTTTTCGACGTTTCTCTCAAAAGGCTTTAATACTCTATATTATGCCATTTTTTCGACTTCTAGGATTTTATTACTTGAGGTGTTTATTTCATTATAAATGGACTGAGCAATGATGATGTTATTATTATTTCTATTGCCATTATTAGTATGAAAATTATTGGAATAGAGTTAATTATTGTTGTAATTATGAAAATTATCATTATAATTATGATTTTTTTCATTACTATTGTCATTATCATTGTCATTATCATCGTTATTGTCAATAATAAAGGATTTATCATGAAAATCATCCTAATTACCCGAATTAATGTTAAAATCCTCATAATTACCATTAAAAAGCAAAAAAGGGTATTTTTTCGACGTTTCTCTCAAAAGGCTGTAATACGCTAGATTTTGCCATTTTTTTCGACTTTGGGATTTTATTACTTCTCGCCTTTATTTCATTATAAATGGACTGAATAATAATTATTATCATAATTATCATTACTGTCATTATTTTCATGATTATTATCATTATAGTCATTATCATCATGATTATCGTTATTATTACCATCATTATTGCAGTTATGATAATTATTATGCTAATTATTATTGCTATTTTTATCATTACAACTATTTATATAATGATAATAGCAATAATGATAATTTTAGAAATAATAATGACTAATAATAATTATAATGACAATGATAATGATGTTATTATTTCTATTGCCATTATTAGTATGAAAATTATTGGAATAGAGTAAATTATTGCAGTAATTATGAAAATTATCATTATAATTATAATTTTATCATTATTATCGTCATTATCATCATAATTATCATCATTATTGTCAATAATAAAAGAATGATCATGAAAATCATCATAATTACCTGAATTAATGTTAAAATCCTCATAATTACCATGAAAAAGCGAAAAAGGATTTTTTCGACGTTTCTCTCGAAAGGTTGTAATACGCTAGATTTTGCCATTTTTTCGGCTTTTGGGATTTTATTACCTCTGGCCTTTATTTTATTACAAATGGACTGAATAATAATTATTATCATTATTATCATTACTGTCATTATTTTCATGATTATTATCATTATAGTTATCATCATGATTATAATTGTTATCATCATTATTGCAGTTACAATAATTATTATCCTAATTATTATTGCTATTTTTATCATTATATAATGATAATAGCAATAATATCTTTATAAATAATAAAGACAATAATAATAATTATAATGACAATGATAATGATGTCATTATTATTTCTATAACAATTATTTGTATGAAATTATTGGAATAGAATTAATTATTGCTATTATTGCAGTAATTATCGAAATTATGATTATAATTATGATTTTATCATTATTATTGTCATTATCATTGTCGTTATCATCATAATTATCATCATTATTGTCAATAATAAAAGAATTATCATGAAAATCATCATAATTACCTGAATTAATGTTAAAATCCACACCATAACCATTAAAAAGCGAAAAAGGTTTTTTTTTCGAAGTTTCTCTCAAAGGTTGTAATAAGCTAGATTTTGCCGTTTTTTCGACATTTGGGATTTTATTACTTCTGACCTTTATTTCCTTATAAATGGACTGAATAATATTAATTATCATTAGTCATTATTTTCATGGTTATTATCATTATAATTATTATCATCACGATTATCATTATTATTATCATCATTATTGCAGTTATAATAATTATTATTATTGCTATTTTTATCATTATAACTCTTTATATAATTATGATAGCAATAATGAAAATTGTAGAAGTAATAATGACAATAATATTTATTATAATGACAATGGTGATGTTATTATTATTTCTATTGCCATTATTAGTATGAAAATTATTGGAATAGAGTTATTTATTGCTCTAATTATCAAAATTATCCTTACAATTATGATTTTATCATTATTATTGTCATTATCATTGTCATTATCATCCTAATTATCATCATTTTGCCGTTTTTTCGACTCATGGGATTTTATTACTTCTGGCCTTTATTTCATTATAAATGGACTGAATAATAATTATCATTATTATTATCATTACTGTCATTATGTTCATGATTATTATCATTATAGTCATTATCATCATGATTATTGTTATTATTACCATCATTGTTGAAGTTATAATTATTATGCTAATTATTATTGCTATTTTTATAATTATAACTATTTATATAATGATAATAGCAATAATGATAATTTGAGAAATAATAATGACAATAATAATAGTTATAATGACAATGATAATGATATTATTTCTATCACAATTATTAGTATGAAATTATTGGAATATGCTTAATTATTGCTATTATTGTAGTTATTATTAAAATTATCATTATAATTATGATTTTATCATTATTATTGTCATTACCATCATAATTATAATTATTGTCAATAATGAAGGAATTATCATGAAAATCATAAAAATTACCTGAATTAATGTTAGAATCCTCATAATTACCATTTAAAAGAGAAAAAGAGTTTTCCGATATTACTCTCAAAAGGCTGTAATACGCTAGATTTTACCATTTTTTTCGATTTTTGGAATGTTATTACTTCTGGCCTTTATTTCATTATAAATGAAATAAATTATTATCATTATAGCCATTATCATCATGATCATCATTATTATTATCATTATTGCAGTTATAATAATTATTATACTAATTATTATTACTATTTTTATCATAAATAGTTATAATGATAAAAATAGCAATAATAATGAGCATAATAATTATTATAACTGCAATAGTGATGATAATAATAATGATAATCATGATGATAACGACTATAATGATAATCATGAAAATAATGACAGTAATGATAATCTTGATAATATTTATTATTCAGTCCAATAATAATGAAATAAAAGCAGGAAGTAATAAAATCCCAAAAGTCGAAAAAACGGCAAAATCTAGCGTATTACTGCCTTTTAAGAGAAACGTCGAAAAATAACCCTTTTCGCCTTTTTTTTTTTTGGTAATTATGAGGATTTTAACATTAACTCAGGTAATTATAATGATTTTCATGATAATTCCTTTATTATTGACAATAATTATTATAATTATGATGATAATGACAATGATAATGACAATAATAATGATAAAATCATGCTTATAATGATAATTTTGATAATTACAGCAATAATAAACTCTATTCCAATATTTTCCATACTAATAATGACAATAGAAATTATAATAACATAATCATTGTCATTATAATTATTATTATTGTCATGATTATTTCTAAAATTATCATTATTTCTATTATCATTATATAAATAGTTATAATGATAAAAATAGCAATAATAATTAGCATAATATCTATTATAACTACATAATGATAATAATAATAATGATAATCATGATGACAATGACTATAATGATAATAATCATGAAAATAATAACAGTAATGATAATGATTATAATAATTATTATTCAGTCCATTTATAATGAAATAAAGACCAGAAGGAATAAACTCCCGAAAGTCGAAAATACGGCAAAATATAGCGTATGACAGCCATTTGAGAGAAACGTCGAAAAATACCCTTTTTTGCTTTTTAATGGTAATTATGAGGATTTGAACATTAATTCAGGTAATTATGATGATTTTCATGATAATTCCTTTATCACTAACTATAATGATGATGATTATAATGATAATGACAATAGTAATGACAATAATAATGATAAAATCATAATTATAAAGATAATTTTGATAATTACTGATATAATTAACTCTATTCCAATAATTTTCATACTAATAATGGCAATAGAAATAATATCATTATCATTGTCATTATAATTATTATCATTGTCATTATTATTTCTAAAATTATCATTATTGCTATTATCATTATATAAATAGTTATAATAAAAATAGTAATAATAATTAGCATAATGATTATTATAACTGCAATAATGATGATAATAATGATAATCATTATGATAATGACTATAATGATAATAATCATGAAAATAATGACAGTAATGATAATAATTATGATAATAATAATTATTCAATCTATTTATAATGAATAAAAGGCCAGAAGTAATAAAATCCCATAAGTCGAAAAAACGGCAAAATCTAGCGTTTTACAGCCTTATTAGAGATACGTCTAAAAAAAAACTTTTTTTTTTTTGTTTTTAGTGGTAATTATGAGGATTTTCAGGATAATTCTTTTATTATTGACAATAATGATGATAATTATAATGATAATGACAATAATAACGATAAAATTATAATTATAATGATACTTTTGATAATTATTGCAATAATAGCAATAATTTACTCTATTCCAATAATTTTCATACTAATAATGACAATAGAAATAATATCATTATCATTGTCATTATAATTATTATTATTTTCATCATTATTTTTTAAATTATCATTATTGCTATTATCATTATATAAATAGTTATAACGATAAAAATAGCAATAATAATTAGCATAATTATTATAACTGCAATAATGATAATAATGATAATCATGATGATAATGACTGTGATGATAATAATCATAAAAATAATGACAGTAATAATAATGATGAATTAAAGGCCTGAAGTAATATCATCCAATAAGTATAAAAAACGGCAAAATCTAGCGTATTACAGCCTTTTGAGAAAAACGCCGAAGAGAAACCCTTTTCTCTTTTTAATGAAAATTATGGATTTAAAATTAATTCAGGTAATTATGATGATTTTCATGATAATTCATTTGTTATTGACAATAAGGATGATAATCATAATGATAATGACAATTATAATTGTCATTATTATTTCTAAAATTATTATTATTGCTATTATCATTATATAAATAGTTATAATGATAAAGATACCAATAATGATTAGCACAATAATTATTATAACTGCAATAATGGTAATGATAGTGATAATCATGATGATAATGACTATAATGACAATAAATATTATAACTGCAATAATGGTAATAATAATGATAATAAGGATGATAATGACTATAATGATAATAATCATGAAAATAATGACAGTAATGTTAAGGATGATGATGATAATTATTATTCAGTCCATTAATAAAGAAATAAAGGCCGGAAGTAATATAATGCAAAAAGTCGAAAAAATGGCAAAATCTAGCGTATTACAGGTAATTATGATGATTTTCACGATGATTCCTTTATTATTGAAAATAGTGATGATAATTATGATGATAATGACAATGATAATGACAATAATAATGATAAAATCATAATTATGATGATAATTTTGATAATCACTGCAATAATAGCAATAATTAACTCTATTCCAATAATTTTCATACTAATAATGGCAATAGAAATAATAATATCATTATCATTATCATTATAATTATTATTATTGTCATTATTATTTCTAAAATTATCATTATTCCTATTATCATTATATAAATAATGATAATTGGAATAATTACTATTTTAATAATGATAAAAATAGTAATAATGATTAGCATAATAACTATTATAACTGTAATAAAGACGATAATAATAATCATAACCATGATGATAACGACTATAATGATAAAAATCTTGATAATAATGGCAGTAATGATGATGATGATGATGATTCAGTCCATTTATAATGAAATAAAGGCCACGAGTAATAAAATCCCAAAAGTCGAAAAAACGGCAAAATCTAGCATATTACAGCCTTTTGACAGAAACTTGGAAAACCCTTTTTTGTTTTTTAATGGTAATTATGATGATTTTAACATTTATTCAGGTAATTATTATGATCTTCATGATAATTCCTATATTATTGACAGTAATGTTGATAATTATGATGATAATGACAATGATAATGACAATAGTAATGATAAAATCATAATTTTAATGATAATATTGATAATTACTGGTATAATCATCTCTATTCCAATAATTTTCATACTAATAATGGCAAGAGAAATAATATCATTATCATTGTCATTATAATAATTATTATTGTCATTATTATTTCTAAAATTATCATTATTGCTATTATCATTATGTAAATAGTTACAATGATAAAAATAGCAATAATAATTAGCATGGTTATTATTATATCTGCAATAATGATAATAATAATGATAATCATGATGATAATGACTTTAATGATAATAATCATGAAAATACTGACAGTAATGATAATAATGATGATAATAATTATTATTCAGTCCTTATATAATTAAATAAAGGCCAGAAGTAATAAAATCCAAGGAGTCGAAAAAACGGCAAAATCTAGCGTATTATAGCTTTTTGAGAGAAACGTAGAAAAAAACTTTTTTCACTTATGAATGGTAATTATGAGGATTTTAACATTAATTCAGGTAATTATTATAATTATTTTCACTATAATTCCTTTATTATTGAAAATAATAATAATTATGATAGTGACAATGATAATGACTAATAATAATAAAATCATAATTATTATGATAATTTTGATCATTACTGCAATAATAGCAATAATTAACTCTATTCCAATAATTTTCATACTAATAATGGCAATAGAAAGAAGAATAACATCATTATCATTGTCATTATAATTATTATTAATAATTATTATTTATAAAATTATCATTATTGCTATTATCATTATATGAATAGTTATAATGATAGATATGGCAATAATAATTAGCATAATAATTATTATAACTGCAATAATGATAATAATAATGATAATCATGATGATAATGACTATAATGATAATAATCATGAAAATAATGACAGTAATGATAATAGTGATGATAATAATTATTTATTCTATTTATAATGAAATAAAGGCCAGAAGTAATAAAATTCCAAAAATCGAAAAAAAACGGCAAAATCTAGCGTATTGCAGCCTTTTGAGAGAAACGTCGAAAAGAAACCCTTTTCGCTTTTTAATGGTAATTATGAGGATTTTAACATTAATTCAGGTAATTATGATGATTTTCATGATAATTCCTTTATTATTGACAATAATGATGGTAATGACAATGATAATGACAATAATAATGATAGAATCATAATTATAATGATAATTTTAATAATAACAGCAATAATAGCAATAATTAAGTCTATTCCAATAATATCATACTAATAATTGCGATAGAAATAATAATAACATCATTATTATTGTCATTATAATTATTATTATAGTCATTATTATTTTTTAAATTACCATTATTGCTTTTGTCATTATATAAATAGTTAAAATGATAAAAATAGCAATAATAACTAGCATAATAATTATTATAACTGCAATGCTGATGATAATAATAATGATAATATGGATGATAATGACTATAAGGAAAATAATCATGAAATAAAGGCGAAAAGTAATAAAATTCCAAAAGTTGAAAAAATGACAAAAATTAGCATATTACAGACTTTTGAGAGAAACGCCAAAAAAACCTTTTTCGCTTTTAAATGATAATTATGATGATTTTAACATTAAATCAGGTAATATGACGATTTCATGATAATTCCTTTACTATTAACCATAATGATGATAATCATCATGATAATGACAATAATAATGATAATGGTAAAAAGATAATTATAATAGTTTTGATAATTACTGCAATAATAGCAATAATTAAGTCTATCCTAATCATTTTCATACTAGTAATGACAATAGAAATAATACGATTATCAATATCATTGTCATTATAATAATTATTAGTCATTATTATTTCTGAAATTATCATTATTGTTATTATCATTGTGTTCAGTGACGTAATAGAAAATTCTCTGAAAATGAATGTACGGGAAAATTAATGTATCAGCAGTGTTGAATGACATAAGAAATTGTGCAATAACATTGTATGTGTCGTGTATTAATCTGAATTGTATTCTTCCAGCCCAAGTCGAGATGATAGCTTCTGTATTTCAAGGCAGTGTATTCATGGTAATATATTTACACCTCTCCAACATGTGGTTGGTCTTCTTCTTTGAGATCTTTTTTATGTTTAATCTTAAGTTTGTATATTTGCTTCTTAATTTTGTGCTTGATTTTATGTAATTTAGTTCTGTATAATTCTCAAGTTTGTAGCTTTTAAGTTTACTTCTAAGTTTTTATGTTTAAGTTGTATTTTTAAGGTCCATTAATTGTAAGCTTAATTTTAAGTTTGTTCTTAAGTTGCTT
>NC_091584.1:11402557-11416901 GCF_042767895.1 Penaeus vannamei | reverse complement strand
ACTACTACTGTTATGACACATAAAACATCACTAACATAATATTAACTAGTCGTGATAACAATATAAACAATGATGATGTTAAAAACAATACTGCTTGTAATGATAAAAATACTACTAGTCATGATAACAGTTATGATTGTGGTGATAATCTCATCATATTATTTCTATTGTCATTATTAGTCTGAAAATTATTGGAATAGACTTGTTTATTGATATTATTGCAGTAATTATCAAAATTATCATTATAATTATGATTTTATCATTATTATCATTATTAGTCATTATCATTGTCATTATCATCATAATTATCGTCATTATTGCATATGATGAAGGAATTATCATGAAAATCATCACAATTACCTGAATTAATGTTAAAATCCTCATAATTACCAATAAAAAGAGAAAAAGGTTTTTTTTCTACGCTTCTCTCAAAAGGCTGTAATAGGCAAGATTTTGCCGTATTTCGACTTTTCAGATTTTTCTACTTTTAGCCCTTTTCTCATTATAGATGGGCTTTCTAATGATAATTATCATTATTGTTATTATCATCATCATTATCATTACTGTCATTATCGCCCTAATCACCCTTAATATAGTCATTATAATAATCATCATCTATATTATTAATGTCATTTTCATCATTACAATTATTTTAATCATGATAATGACAGTAATGATAATTCTGGAAATAATAACAACAATAATAAGGGCTATAATAACAATAATAGCCGTGTTATAATTATTTTTTTATTATTTCTGCTATCATTGTCGTTATTATTATTAGGAAAATCATTAGAATAGTGTAGATTATTGCTATTATTGCAATTATTAGGGAAATCATCATTATAAGTATCATTGTATAATTATTATCATATATATTGTCCTAATTACTCTCATAATTATCTTCATTATAATTATCATTATATTATAATTATCTTAATTAATGTCATAATTATTGTAATTAATGTCATAATCATCATAATAAATGCCATTATTATTGTCATTATTAATGGGATTATCATCAAAATCATCATAATTAGCAGAATCATTGCAGAAATCATCATAATTATCCCTTAAACTCGAAAAAGGGGGTTTGTCGACCATTCTCTCACAAGCTATATATCGCTTGATTTCGGCGTTTTTCGATTTATGGGATTTTTTACTTTTAGCCTTTTTTTCATTATGAATGGGCTTTATAATGATTATCATCATCATTATTATACTCCTAATATAACCATTATACTAGTTATTATCTTAATTATTGATGTAATTTCCCTCATAACTATTTTTATAATGATAATAACAATGATAGTTTTAGAAATAATAACAACAATAATAACAATTGTAATAACAATAATAGGGATATTATGATTATTTCAATGATTATTTTTATTCTCATTATCGTTATTATTATTGTTTTTCTCATGAAAATCATTAGAATATTGTCAATTATTGCTATTATTGCATTAATTACGCAAATTATAATTATAATTATCATTATATTATAATTACCTTCATTAATGTCATAATTATCATAGTTAATGTCATTATTATTGTCATTATTAATGGGATTGTCATCAAAATCATCATTATTAGCAGAATCATTGCAGAAATCATAATTATCCGTTAAACTCGAAAAGGGGCTTTTTCGACGATTATCTCAAAAGGCTATATATCGGTAGATTTCGGCGTTTTTTTTCTCGAATTTTGGGATTCATATACTTTTAGACTTTTTTCATTATGGATAGGCTTTATACTGTTTATCATCATCATTATTATCATTAATGTCATCATTATCATCATTATAGTAATTATCACCATAATTACCCTAAATATAAACATTATAATAGTTATTATCTTAATTATTGATGTCATTTCCCTCATTATAACTATTTTTATAATGGTAATAACAATAATGGTAATTCTAGAAATAATAACAACAATAATAACAATTATAATAACAATAATAGCGATATTATGATGATTTCAATGATTATTTTTATTATCATTATCGTTATTATTATTGTTATTGTCATGAAAATCATTAGACTATTGTCGATTATTGCTATTATTGCATTAATTACGGAAATCATCATTATAATTATCATTATATTATAATTATCCTAATGAATGTCATAATTATCATAATTAATGTCATTATTAATGGGACTGTCATCAAAATCATCATAATCAGCAGAATCATTGCAGAAATCATCATGATTATCCCTTTAACTCGAAAAAGGGGTTTGTTGACTCTTCTCTCATAAGGCTATATATCGCATGATTTCGGTGTTTTATCGACTTTTGGGATTTTTATACTTTCAGCCTTTTTTCATTATGGATGGGCTTTATTATTCTCATTAATGTCATCATTATTATCATTATAGTAATTATCGCTATAATTACCCTTAATATCATCATCATCATTAAGAGGGCTAACTCCGACGGGGGCGCATAGCCGCATCCACCCTTCGCTTCCACCTACGAGGATCCCTTATGGCTAGACGCCAGGCATGGACTCGGCCTATCTCTTTTTCATCACGTCAGGTTTGGTCGATCTACCCAAGCCACGACTTCCTCGGCCGTACCACAGGCCTCCTCCACCCAGGGTTGTCTCGAACAGAGACGACCTGATGGGCAGGATCATCCTGAGGAAAGCGAGCTAGGTGGCCGAATAGCCTGAGTTGGCGATCACGGATTGTGCAGATAACAGGTCCTGTGCCAGTCTCACGGTGCAACCGTTGGTTGGACACATGGTCCCGCCAACAGTACCCCATGATCTGGCGCAAGGACCTATTACAAAAGACTTCAAGCCGAGCCTCCAAGGCACAGGACAATGTCCAGGTTTCGCTACCGTATAGCAAAACTGGTATTATCAGGGCCTTGAAAACCCGTAGCTTGGTCCTTCTGCACAGGTACCGACATCTCCAAATAATCTTGTTGAGAGAGTTCATGACCCCTGCTGCCAGGCCAATCCGTCTGCTGACTTCATGGTCTGACAGCCCAGAGTTATGAACATCACTACCAAGGTATGTAAAGCTCTCTGTGGCTTCAATGTCCTCTCCGCAAGCACGTAACGACTGAACAGGTTCTCCTAACAAGTCCCCAAATTCCTGGACCTTGGTCTTGGTCCAGGAGACCTCTAGACTCAAGGGCTTCGCTTCATTGCTAAATGCATCCAGAGCCGCCACTAGGGTTTCCAAAGACTCCGATAGAATGGCAACGTCATCAGGAAAGTCAAGGTCTGAAACCTTGATATTGCCCAGTGTTGCCCCACAATGACTTTGAACAGTAGCTCTGCCTAGTATCCAGTCCATGAAAGTGTTGAAAAGAGTTGGTGCAAAGACACAGCCTTACCTCACTCCTGAACTAAAAGGAAACAAGCTCGACAGGCCCCCACCACACTTTACAGCACTTTCAGTACCAATATACAGGCTTGCTATTAGTCCAATAATCCTTGTTGGAATTCCTCTCAGTCTCAGGATCTCCCAAAGTAACTCCCGATGCACCGTATCGAACTTTTTCTTGAGGTCGATGTAGGCTGCAAGCAGCCCACGCCCGAACTCACGGCGGCGCTCTACAATGACTCGAAGCGCGAGGATACGGTCTATTGTGGACTTACCAGGAGTGAATCCGGATTGCTCCAGTCTCTGGTGCCTCAGTAGATGGTCTCTGATACGTCTCAGAAGGATGTGGGCGAGAACCTTGCCTGGTATACTGAGCAGTGTGGTGCCTCGGTGATTGCTGCAGTCCCAACGGTCCCCCTTCCCCTTCCAGAGAGGGAAGACCACACCCCTCAACAGGTCAGGAGGAACGGAACCGGACCGACAGATGGCAGCCAGGACAGCATGTAACCCCCGTGCCATAGGTTCACTACCAACCTTTAACAGTTCAGCTGGTATGCCGCAGATACCAGCTGCTTTACCACTCTTCAGCTTGGAAATCGCCCCTCTAACTTCAGTTAGGGTGGGAGGGTCCTCACTGATAGGTGGATCCGGCAGCGGGATCTCGACACTACCCGCATCCAAGTTAACTGTTGGTGGGTCAACCTGGTACAGCTGCTCAAAATACTCAGCCCAACGTTCCCGCACCGCGACAGGATCTGAAACTTACTGAGCGAACTGCTGTAACCTGTGAAGAGGGCTTGGAGTTCAGCTTTCTCAGGGCTTGGTATGCAGGACGAAGGTCATTTACTAAGAAATGGCCTACCTCCTCTGCAAGACTCCTAATAAACTGTTCCTTGTCTCTTCTTAACAGGGACCGAGTTATTAACAATAATGATAATTTTAGAAATAATAACAACAATAATAACAATTATAATAACAATAATAGCGATATTATGATTATTTCAATTATTATTTTTATTATTATTATCGTTATTATTATTGTTACTGTCATGAAAATCATTAGAATATTGTCGATTATTGCTATTATTGCATTAATTACGCAAATTATCATTATAATTATCATATTATAATTATCTTAATTAATGTCATAATTATCATGATTAATGTCATTAATGGGATTGTCAGCAAAATCATCATAATTAGCAGAATCATTGCAGAAATCATAATTATCCCTTAAACTCGAAAAAGGGGGTTTGTCGACTATTCTCAGAAAAGGCTAGATTTCGGCGTTTTTTTTTTTTCGAGTTTTGGGATTTTTATACTTTTAGCCTTTTCTTCATTATGGATGGGCTTTATAATGATAATCATCATCATTATTATCATTACTGTCATCATTATCATTATCATAGTAATTATCGCCATAATTACCCTTAAGATAATCATTATAATAGTTATCTTAATTATTTATGTCATTTCCCTCATTATAACTATTTTTATAATGATAATAACAAAGATGATAATTTTAGAAATGATAACAATAATAACAATTTTAATAAAAATAATAGCGATATTATGATTATTTCAATGATTATTTTTATTATCATTATCGTTATTATCATTATATATATATTATATATTGTTGATTATTGCTATTGTTGCATTAATTACGCAAATTATCATTATAATTATCATTATATTATAATTATCTTAATTATTATCATAATTATCACAATTAATGTCATTATTATTTTCATTATTAATGGGATTGTCATCAAAATCATCCTAATTAGCAGAATCATTGCAGAAATCATCATAATTATCCCTTAAACTCGAAAAAGGGGTTTGTCGACCATTCTCTCAAAAGGCTATATATCGCTAGATTTTGGCGTTTTTTTCCCGGCTTTTGAGATTTTTATACTTTTAGCCTTTCTTTCATTATGGATGGGCTTTATAATGATTATCATCATCATTATCATTAATGTCATCATTATCATCATTATAGTAATTATCTCCATAATTACCCTTAATATAATCATTATAATAGTTATTATCTTAATTATTGATGTCATTTCCCTCATTATAACTATTTTAATAATGATAATAATAGTAATGATAATTTTAGAAATAACAATAATTACAATTATAATAATAATAATTGCGATATTATAATTATTTCAATGATTATTTTTATTCTCATTATCGTTATTACTTTTGTTATTGTCATGAAAATCATTAGAATATTGTCGATTATTGCTATTATTGCATTAATTACGCAAATCATCATTATAATTATCATTATATTATAATTATCCTAATGAATATCATAATTATCATAGTTAATATCATTATTATTTGCATTATTAATGAGATTGTCATCAAAATCATCATGATTAGCAGAATCATTGCAGAAATCATCATAATTATCCCTTAAACGCGGAAAATGTTTTTTTTCGACCATTCTCTCAAAAGGCTATATATCGCTAGATTTCGGCGTTTTTTTTTCGACATTTGGGATTTTTATACTTTTAGCCTTTTTTCATTATGGATGGGCTTCAAAATGATTGTCATCATCATTATCATCATTAATGTCATTATTATCATCATTATAAAAATTAAAACCATAATTATCCTTAATATAATCATTATAATAGTTATTATCTTAATTATTGATGTCATTTCCCTCATTATAACTATTTTTATAATGATTATAACAATAATGATAATTTTAGTAGTAATAACAATGATAACAATTATAATAATAATAGCGATATTATGATTATTTCAATGATTATTTTTTAAGATAATGATTAATATAATGACTATATTAAGGGTAATTAGGGCGATAATGACAGTAATGATAATAATTATTATGATAATGACAATAATGATAATTATCATTATGAAGCCCAATAAGAAAAACACTATAAGTAGAAAAACCGGCGAAATCGAGCGAATACAGCCTTTGGAGAGATGATTGGAAAACCCCCCTTTTTCCAGTTTAAATGATGATCTTAGCAATATTTTGCTAATTAGGATAATAACCCCATCAACAATGACAATAATGACGATAATAATGATAATTATGAGAGTAATTAGTACAATAATTATGATAATAATTATACAAGGATAACTATAATTATTATTTGCCTAATAATTGCAATAATAGCAATAATTAACACTATTCTAATGATTTTCCTAATAATAATAACGACAATAATAACAGAAGTAATAATAAAATTAATTATAACACGGCTATTATTGTTATTATAATCCTTATTATTGTTGTTATTATTTCCAGATTTATCATTATTGTCATTATCATTATTAGAATAATTATAATGATGAAAATGACATTAATAATTAAGATGATGATTATAATAATGACTATATTAATGGTAATTAGGGCGATAATGACAGTAATGATAATAATGATCATGATAATGACAATAATGATAATTATCATTATAAAGCCCATCTATAATGAGAAAAAGGCTAAAAGTAGAAAAATCCCAAAAGTCGAAGAACCGGCGAAATCTAGCGAAATACAGCCTTTGGAGAAATGAGTCGAAAACCCCCCCTTTTCCAGTTTAAATGATGATTATGATGATCTTAGCAATAATTCTGCTAATTAGGATGATTTTAATGATAACCTTATCAATAATGACATTAATGACGATAATAATGATAATTATGAGAGTAGTTAGGACAATAGTTATGATAATAATTATACAATGATGATTATGTTGATTTGCCTAATAATTGCAATAATAGCCATAATCAACACTATTCTTATGATTTTCCTAATAATAATAACGACAATGATAACAGAAATAATAATAAAAGTAATTATAACACGGCTATTATTGTTCTTATGATGCTTATTATTGTTGTTATTATTTCCAGAATTATCATTATTCTCATTATCATTAAATAATTATAATTGTGAAAATTACATTAATAATGAAGATAATGATTATTATAATGACTATATTAAGGATAATTAAGGCGATAATGACAGTAATAATAATGATGATAATGACAATAATGATAATTATCATTATAAAGACCATCTATAATGAGAAAAAGGCTAAAAGTAGAAATCCCCTAAAAGTCGAAAAACCGGTGAAATCTAATGAAATCCAGCCTTTGGAGAGATGAGTCGAAAACCCCCATTTTCCAGTTTAAATGATGATTATGATGATCTTAGCAGTAATTCTGCTAATTAGGATGATTTTGATGATAACCCAATCAATAATGACAATCACGATAATAATGATAATTATGAGAATAATTAGGTCAATATTTATTATAATAATTATACAATGATAATTATAATGGTTTGCCTAATAATTGCAATAATAGCATAATCAACACTAATCTAATGATTTTCCTAATAATAATAATAACGACAATGATAACAGAAATAAAAATAAATGTAATAACACGGCTATTATAATCCTTATTATTGTTGTTATTATTTCCAGAATTATCATTGTTAAAGTATTAATTAATGCCATAATTATCATAATTAATGTCATTAATATTGTCAATATTAATTTGATTGTCAACAAAATCATCATAATTAGCAGAATCACTGTAGAAATCATCATAATTATCCCTTAAACTCGAAAAAGAGGGAGTGTCGACCATTCTCTCAAAAGGCTATATATCGCTAGATTTCGTCGTTTTTTCGACTTTTCCGATATATATACTTTTAGCCTTGTATCATTATTGATGGGCTTTATAATGATCATCATCATCATTTTTATCATCAATATCATCATTATCATCATTATAGTAATTATCGCCATAATTACCCTGAATATAATCATTATAATAGTTATTATCTTGATTATTGATGTCATTTCCCTCGTTATAACTATTTTTATAATGATAATAACAATAATGATAATTTTAGCTTTTTTCAGTATGGATGGGCTTTATAATGATTATCATCATCATTAATATCATTAATGTCATCATTATCGTCATTATAGTACTTATCGCCAAAATTACCCTTAATATAATCATTATAATAGGTATTATCTTAATTATTGATGTCATTTCCCTCATTATAACTATTTTTATAATGATAATAACAGTAATGATAATTTTAGAAATAATAACAATAATAATAACAATTATAAAAACAATAATAGCGATATTATGATTATTTCAATGATTATTTTTATTATCATTATCGTTATTATTATTGTTATTGTCATGAAAATCCTTAGAATATTGTCGATTATTGCTATTATTGCATTAATTACTCAAATTATCATTATATTAAAATTATCTTAATTAATGTGATAATTATCATAATTAATGTTATTATTATTGTTATTACTAATGGAATTGTCATCAAAATCATCATGATTAGCAGAATCATTGCAGAAATCATCATAATTATCCCTTAAACACGAAAAAGTGGGTTGTCGACCATTCTCTCGACTTTTGGGATTTATATACTTTTAGTCTTTTTTCATTATGGATGGGCTTTATAAGGATTATCATCATCATTATTATCATTAATGTCATCATTATAGCAATTATCGCCATAATTACCCTTAAAATAATCGTTATAATAGGTTTTATCTTAATTATTGATGTCATTTATCATTATTGATGCAATTTATCATTATAATTATCATTATATTATAAGTATCTTAATTAATGTCATAATTATCATAATCAATGTCATTGCTATTGTCATTAATGGGATTGTCATCAAAATCATCATAATTAGCAGAATCATTGCAGAAATCATCATAAATATCCCTAAAGCTCGAAAAAGGGGGTTTGTCGACTATTCTCTCAAAAGGCTATATATCGCTAGATTTCAGCTTTTTTTCGACTTTTGGGATTTATATACTTTTAGCCTTTTTTTCATTATGGATGGGCTTTATAAATGATTATCATCATCATCATTATTAATGTCATCATTATCATCAATATAATAATTATCGCCATAATTACCCTTAATATAATCATTATAATAGTTATTATCTTAATTATTGATGTCATTTCCTTCATTATAACTATTTTTATAATGATAATAACAATAATGATAATTTTAGAAATGAGAACAACAAAAATAACAATTATAATAACTATAATAGCGATATTATGATTATTTCAATGATTATTTTTATTATCATTATCGTTATTATTATTGTTATTTTCATGAAAATCATTAGAATATTGTCGATTATTGCTATTATTGCATTAATTACGCAAATTATCATTATAATTATCATATTAAAATTATCTTCATTAATGTCATAATTATCATAATTAATGTCATTATTATTATCAGTATTAATGGGATTGTCATCAAAATCATCATAATTAGCAGAATCAATTAAACTCGAAAAGGAGGGTTTGTCGACCATTCTCTCTAAAAGCTATATATCGCTAGATTTCGGCGTTTTTTTTTTTTGTTTTTTTTTTTTTTTTACTTTTGGGATATTTATAATTTTAGCCTTTTTTCATTATGGATGGGCTTTATAATGATTATCATCATCATTATTTTCATTAATGTCATCACTATCATCATTTTAGTAATTATCGCTATAATTACCCTTAATATGATCATTATAATAGTTATTATCTTAATTATTGATGTCATTTTGCTCATTATAACTATTTTTAGAATGATAATAACAATAATGATAATTTTAGAAATAATAACAACAATAATAACAATTATAATAGCTATAATAGCGATATTAGGATTATTTCAATGATTATTTTTATTCTCATTATCGTTATTATTATAGTTATTGTCATGAAAATCATTAGAATATTGTCGATTATTACTATTATTGCATTAATTTACGAAAATTATCATTATAATTATCATTATATTAAAATTATCTTAATTAATGTCATAATTATCATAATTAATGTCATTATTATTGCGTCGCAGAAATTATCATAATTATCCCTTAGACTCGAAAAAGGGGGTTTGTCGACCATTCTCTCAAAAGGCTATATATCGTTAGATTTTTTTTAGAAATAATAACAATAATAACAATTATAATAGCAATAATAGCGATATTAGGATTATTTCAGTAAGTATTTTTATTACAATTATCTTTATTATTATTGTTATTGTCATGAAAATCATTAGAATATTGTCGATTATTGCTATTATTGCATTAATTACGCAAATTATCGTTATAATTATCATTATATATTATAATTCTCTTCATTAATGTCATAATTATCATAATTAATGTAATTAATATTGTCATTATTAATAGGATTGTCATCAAAATCATCATAATTAGCAGAATCATTGCAGAAATCATAATAATTATCCCTTAAACTCGAAAAAGGGGGTTTGTCGACCATTCTCGGCGTTTTTTCGACTTTGGGGATTTTTATACTTTTAGCCTTTTTTTTCATTGTGGACGGGCTTTATAATGATTATCATCATCAATATTATCATTAATGTCATTATCATTATAGTAATTATCGCCATAATTACCCTCAATATAATCATTATAATAGTTATTACCTTAATTATTGATTTCCATCACTATAACTATTTTCTAATGATAATAACAATAATGATAATTTTAGAAATAATAACAACAAAAATAACAATAATAGCGATATTATGACTATTTCAGTGATTATTTTTATTATCATTATCGTTATTATTATTGTTATTGTCATGATAACCATGATGATAATGACTATAATGATGATAATCATTAGAATAATGACAGTAATGATAATTATGATGATAATAATTATTATCCAGTCCATTTATAATGAAATAAAGGCCAAAAGTAATAAAATCCCAAAAGTCGAAAAACGGCAAAATCTAGTGTATTACAGCCTTTTCAGAGAAACGTCGAAAAAAAACCTTTTTCGCTTTTTATTAGCAATTATGAGGATTTTAACATTAATTCAGGTAATTGTGTGGATTTTCATCATTACTTCATTATATGCAATAATGATGATAATTATGATAATAATGACAATGATAATGACAATAATAATGATAAAATCATAATTATAATGATAATTTTGATAATTACTGTAACAATAGTAATAATCAACTAATAATGACAATAGAAATAATAATAGCATCATTATCATTGTCATTATAATTATTACTATTGTCATTATTATTTCTAAAATTATCATTATTGCTATCATTATAAAAATAGTTATGATGATGAAAATAGCTATAATAATTAGCATAATAATTATTATAACTGCAATAATGATCATAATGATGATAATCATGATGATAATGACTATAATGATAATAATCATAAGAATAATGACAGTAATAATAATAATGATGATAAAAATTATTATCCAGTCCATTTATAATGAAATAAAGGCCAAAAGTAATAAAATCCCATAAGTCGAAAAAAAACGGCAAAATCTTGCGTATTACAGCATTTTCAGAGAAACATCGAAAAAACTTTTTTTCGCTTTTTATTGGTAATTATGAGGATTTTAACATTAATTCAGGTAATTGTAATGATATTCATGATAATTCCTTCATTATATGCAATAATGATGATAATGACAATGATAATGACAATAATAATAATAATAATAATAATAATAATGATAAAATCATAATTATAATGATAATTTTGATGATTACTGCAATAATAGCAATAATCAACTCTATTCCAATAATTTTCAGACTAATAATGACAACAGAAATAATAATAACATCATTATCATTGTCATTATAATTATTACTATTGTCATTATTATTTCCAAAATTATCATTATTGCTATTATCATTATAAAAATAGTTATGATGATGAAAATACCTATAATAATTAGCATAATAATCATTATAACTGCAATAATGATGATGATAATGACTATAATGATAATCATAAGAATAATGACAGTAATTATAATGATGATAATTATTATCCAGTTCATTTATTATAAAATAAAGGCCAAAAGTAATAAAATCCCAAAAGTCGAAAAAACGGCAAAATCTAGCCTATTACAGTCTTTTGAGAGAAACGTCGCAAAAAAAAACTTTTTCACTTTTTATTGGTAATTATGAGGATTTTAACATTAATTCGGGTAATTGTGATGATTTTCATGATAATTCCTTCATTATATGCAATAAGGATGATAATTATGATAATGATAATAATGACAATAATAATGATAATAATGATAAAATCATAATTATAATGATAATTTTGATAATTACTGCAATAATAACAATAATCAACTCTATTCCAATAATCATAATAATCAAAAATGGAGATAGACTAAATACTCTACTTAGGAAACTTAAGAAAGATGATATAATAGAAAACTCGACTTACTCCTTCTTTTTACGTCTGGCTCTAGACCTGGCATTTTATATGGCTTACATAAGATTCACAAGACTAATGTCCCTATGAGACCCATTTTATCAGTCATAGGTACCATAAACTATAATGTTTCAAAATTCTTTATTCCCCGTTTGAAGAAACTCACAATTAATGAGTACACAATACAGAACACCTTTACCTTAATTTTGATAATTACTGCAATAATAGCAATAATCAACTCTATTCCAATAATTTTCAGACTAATAATGACAATAGAAATAATAATATCATTATCATTGTCATTATAATTATTACTATTGTCATTATTATTTCTAAAATTATCATTATTGCTATTATCATTATAAAAATAGTTATGATGATGAAAATAGCTATAATGATTAGCATAATCATTATTATAACTGCAATATTGATGCTGATAATGATGATAATCATGATGATAATGACTATCATGATAATAATCATAAGAAAAGTGACAGTAATGATAATGATAATAATTATTATCCAGTCCATTTATAATGAAATAAAGGCCAAAAGTAATAAAATCCCAAAAGTCAAAAAACGGCAAAATCTAGCGTATTACACAGCCTTTTGAGAGAAACGTCGAGAAAACCCCTTTTCGCTTTTTTATTGCTAATTATGAGGATTTGAACATTCATTCAGGTAATTGTGATGATTTTCATGATAATTCCTTCATTATATGCAATAATGGTGATAATTATGATGATAATGACAATAATAATGATAAAATCATAATTATAATAATAATTTTGATAATTACTGCAATAATAGCAATAATCAACTCTATTCCAATAATTTTCAGACTAATAATGACAATAGAAATAATAATATTATTATCATTGTCATTATAATTATTACTATTGTCATTATTATTTCTAAAATTGTCATTATTGTTATTATCATTATAAAAATAGTTATGATGATGAAAATACCTATAATAATTAGGATAATAATCATTATAACTGCAATAATGATGATGATAATGACTATAATGATGATAATCATAAGAATAATGACAGTAATGATAATAATGATGATAATTATTATCCAGTCCAATTATAATTTTAATAAAGGCCAAAAGTAATTAAATCCCATAAGTCGAAAAAACGGCAAAATCTTGCCTAATACATCATATTGAGAAAAACGTCGAAAAAAAACCTTTTTCGCTTTTTATTGGTAATTATGAGGATTTTAACACTGATTCAGGTAATTGTGATGATTTTCATGATAATTCCTTCATTATATGCAATAATGATGATAATTATGATAATCATGATGATAATGACTATAATGATAATAATCATAAGAATAATGACAGTAATGATAATAATGATGATAATAATTATTATCCAGTCCATTTATAATAAAATAAAGGCCAAAAGTAATAAAATAAAAAAAAGTCGAAAAAACGGTAAAGTCTAGCGTATTACAGCCCTTTGAGAGAAACGTCGAAAAAAAAACTTTTTCTCTTTTCATTGGTAATTATGAGGATTTTAACATTAATTCGGGTAATTGTGATGGTTTTCATGAGAATTCCTTCATTAAATGCAATAATGATAATTATGATGATAATGACAATAACAATGATAATAATGATAAAATCATAATTATAATGATAATTTTGATAATTACTGCAAT
>NC_091584.1:11385057-11387557 GCF_042767895.1 Penaeus vannamei | reverse complement strand
ATAGAAATACTAATAATATCATGATCATTGTCATTATAATTATTATTATTGTCATTATTATTTCTAAAATTATCATTATTGCTATTATCATTATATAAATAGCTAGAATGAAAAAAATAGCAATAATAATTAGCATAATAATTATCAGAACTGCAATAATGATGATAATAATAATGATAATCATGATTATAATGAGTATAATGATAATACAATCAAGTATAAAAATGGATAACATGTGACGTACCCTAATAGCACCCTTGTAAGGTGAATATCATGTGAAGACATTCTTTCATTGAGAATATAAAATATGCAGATATTATATAGGAATAGAATAATTATAAATGTTCGTGGTTCCTAGCCTCGCAATGTTAACACTGAACCACAACAACCTGTTGCGAGGAGTTTCATTGGTTTTGTTTATGTGTACTAACATACTTTGACCAACCTTTAATTATATATCTAAACCATCTTAGATATATAAGCAATCTTACAGGAACTTACTTAAAAGGAAACAAGGCTCTATGACGTAAAGTTTCCGGCTTAAAACAAAAGGAATTGCAAACTACCGCCTTCCTCCCACGATGTCGGGCAACTACAAAGCCGTTTTCCACAGATCCACTAAAGTTAATTTCTCATCAGGGATTACAATCTGAATATCATCTTCTTAAACTAAATTTAATCATCTTAGATATTTTAATATCACATTCAACAGAAATAGGTATCAAATAACGAGTTACTAAAATATGGTAATTACCAGTGTTTTAGTGTCTACTTGGATCGAAGAAAATAAATGAAGAAAATGAATGAAAGGATACACTTAAATAAAATCAATAAAATAGACAAAGGTATATCCATGACACTATTATCATTATATAAATAGTTATAACGATAGAAATAGCAACAATAATTAGCATAATAATTATTATAACTAATAATGATGATAATCAAGATGATAATGACTATAATGATAATAATCATGAAAATAATGACAGTAACGATAATAATGATGATAATAATTATTATTCAGTCCATCTATAATGAAACAAAGGCCAGGAGTAATAAAATCCCATAAGTCGAAAAAACGGCAAAATCTAGCGTATTTCAGCCTTTTGAGAGAAACGTCGAAAAAAACCTTTTTCGCTTTTTAATGGTAATTATGAGGATTTTAACATTAATTCAGGTAATTAGGGTGATTTTCATGAAAATTCCTTTATTATTGACAATAATGATGATAATGACAATAATAATGATAAAATCATAATTATAATGACAATTTTGATAATTCCAGCAAGAATAGCAATAATTAACTCTATTCTAATAATTTTCATACTAATAATGGCAATGTAAATAATAATAACATCATTATTAATGTCATTATAATTATTATTATTGTCATTATTATTCCTACAATTATCATTATTGCTATTATCATTATATAAATAGTTATAATGATAAAAATAGTAATAAAAATTAGCATAATAATTATTATAATTGATATAATGATGATAATAATAATGATAATCATGATAATGACTATAATGATAATAATCATGTAAATAATGACAGTAATGATAATAATGATGATAATAATTATTATTCAGTCCATTTATAATGAAATAAAGGCCAAAGTAATAAAATCCTATAAGTCGTAAAAACGGCAAAATCTAGCGTATTACAGCCTTTTGAGAGAAACGCCGATAAAAAAGCTTTTTCGCTTTTTAATGGTAATTATGATGATTTTAACATTAATTCGGGTAATTATGATGATTTTCATGATAATTCGTTTATTATTGACAATAATGATGATAATCATGATGATAATGACAATGCTAATTGTCATTATTATTTCTAAAATTATCATTATTGCTATTATAATTACATAAATAGTTATAATGACAAAATAGCAATAATAATTAGCACAATAATTATTATAACTGCAATAATGATGATAATAATGATGATAATCATGATGATAATGACTATAATGATAATAATTATGAAAATAATGACAGTAATCATAATAATGATGATAATAATTATTATTCAGTCCATTTATAATGAAATAAAGGCAAGGAGTAATAAAATCCCAGAAGTCGAAAAAACGGCAAAATCTAGCGTATTACAGCCTTTTGAGAGAAACGTCGAAAAAACCCGTTTCGCCTTTTAATGGTAATTATGAGGATTTTAACATTACTTCAGCTAAATATGATGATTTTCATGATAATTATTTTATTATCGGCAATAATAATGATAATTTTGATGATAATGACAATGATGACAATAATAACGATAAAATCATAATTATAATTATAATTTTGATGATTACTGCAATAATAGCAATAATTAACTCTATTCTAATCATTCTAATACTAATAATGGTAATAGAAATAATAACATCATTATAATTGTCATTATAATCATTATTATTTTCATTATTACTTCTAAAATTATAATTATTGCTATTATAATCGTATAAATAGTTATAATGATAAAAATAGCA
>NC_091584.1:11310842-11325842 GCF_042767895.1 Penaeus vannamei | reverse complement strand
TGTGTGTGCGTGCGTGCGTGCGTGCGTGCGCGTGCGCGCGTTGTTCCTACCTAGTTGTTTGAATACGGGAGAAGACCTATGCTCAGGTGGTCCCGTCTGTTATATTTAAATTATCGTATCTTTTTAAATTGATGCACAGTTTTGGCACACCCTACTTGATTGGGGAGACTGTTCCACGATTCAATAATTCTGTTTGGGAAACTATATTTTTTGACATCTTTATCACCTCTTTTTACTTTCAACTTTTTGTTGTGTCCTCTCGTTCTTCTTGTGTTCAAGATCAAAAAGTCATTCTTATCTATCTTCACTCTTCCTGTAATGCAGTTGAAAAGCATAATCATGTCCCCCCCTTTTCCTTCTTTCTTCCAAGGTAGTAAGTCCTAATTTCTGTAGTCTGTCTTCGTAACTCAGATCTCTTAGGGTAGGTGCCCATCTTGTCGCCACTCTTTGGACTCTTTCCAGTTTGCCAATATCTTTTTTAAAGTGTGGACTCCATACCACTGCACCGTACTCAAGACGGTCTTATGATTGCTTTAATAATCTTCTTTACCATATCTTCGTCCACATACACGAATGCCCTCTTCATGTTGGCAATCAGTCCTAACATTTTGTGGACCTTTTCATTTATATGGTCATTTGGATTTAGGTTTCTATTTATGATTATCCCAAGGTTTTTTTTCCCTGTCAGCTGTGTCTAATACTGCGTCCCCTAATTTGTATTGGAATAGTGGGCGATTTATACTTTCTCCAAACCTGACTACGTGGCATTTATTGGTATTAAATTCCATTTTCCATGTACAACTCCACGTGAATAAGTTCTCGATGTCACTTTGGAGGCATCGGCATGAGACGTTGTCTGTTACCCTCTTTTGTATCTTTGCGTCATCTGCAAACATATTCAGATAACTACCTGGGCTTATGTTTGACTCTAAATCATTGACGAAAATAGTAAACATAATTGGCGCCAACACCGATCCTTGAGGCACTCCCCTGGTTACTTGTCGCCATGTAGAATGCTTTCCTCTAATTACTGTGCTCATTTGCCTTTCATGAAGAAAGTCTTTCATCCATGCGAGTAGGTTGCCTTTCACTCCACCTAGGTGCTCTAATTTCCATAATAGTCTTCTATGAGACACCTTATCAAAAACCTTTTCAAAGTCTAAATACACACAATCCACCCAGCCGTTTCTTGCTTGTAATATTTCAGATTATCATAAAAACAGAGGAGATTTGTTACACACGACCTTCCTTCTCTAAAACCAAATTGTTTATTTGATATCATTTCGTGTTTTTCAAGCATTTCAACCCATTGTTTTCTAATTATTCTTTCTAGCAGTTTGCATACTACACTAGTTAATGAAACTGGTCTATTATTTAGTGTTTTTTTTTTGTCGCCGCTCTTATATAAGGGTGTAACATTTGCGAATTTCCAACTTTTTGGTAGTTTACCTTGTCTTAGTGAATTTTGAAATATTAACAATAAAGGAGTACACAGTTCTTCGGTACATTCCCTAAGAACCCAGTTAGAAATTTCATCTGGTCCCTCTGCTTTGGTCTTGTCTAATCCTTTTAGATCTTTTATTTCGTTCTTTTTGAGGGTGATATTTTCGATGTTCTTTACGTTTGTACGGGTATTTGCCATATCAAAGCATGGATCCTGAACAAACACTGACTGAAATTTCTCATTTAGGATTTCACACATTTCTTCTTCCTTAGAATATATAATGTTATTGTCTTTGATAGCGCTAATTTGATCCCTACTTTTAGTTTTACTATTTATGTAGTTAAAGAAGACTTTTGGTTGACTTCTACATTTGTTGATTATATCCTTTTCAAAGTCTAATTTCGCCTCTCTCATGGTTGTATACTCATTTCTTCCTACTTTATATCTTTCATATGCTGCCTGAGATCTATGCCTTCTGAATCGTTTCCAAAGGAGATGCTTTTTTCCCCCTATTTTCTTGCATTTGTCGTTGAACCATTTTTGGCCATTTCTTGCTTCAATTTTGAATTTGGATATGAATTTTTCCACTCAAGGTTCATCAAGGTTCTCATCATACAGAAGTGTTTCCCAGTTTATGTTATCAAAGAAATCTTTAATGCTTCTATCATCGCCTCTTTTGTAATTGCACTTTTCCTTTCTTTCTTTGCTTACGATGAGTTTTTCCTGTAGCAGACAGTATTTTAGTTTAATCACTACATGGTCGCTTTTTCCTAAAGGAGGACAGTACTCTATATCCTTAATATCGTCGTTATGCTATGTAATTATTAGGTCAAGCATAGGCGGCCTATCTAGCCCTCTTATCCTGGTATGATCTGTTACATTCTGGAAAAGGCAATGCTCATGTATGACATCCAGTAATTTAGCATTCCACGAATCTGATTGTGCTCTAGGATCGAAACTTTCCCAGTCGAATTTGCTATTAAAATCCCCTGTAATTAGAATTTCTGTTGAATTGGTTTCCGAAAGTTATAGCACTTCTTCCAGGCTCTTTATTGTCTCGAATTAGTTTCTGGTAATTTTCTAGTGACCACACCGATGTTTGAGGTGGCATGTATACCGTGGTTATTATTATGTTTACCCCATTTGTTTCTACCTCAATTACCTTCATTTCCACTATGAGGTCTTGATTAATTTTGAACTCCTTTCTAATAATTACTTTCTTTGTTAATATTGCTACCCCCCTCCATTTCCATCTGCCCTTTTTCTCCAAATATTATAGTCTTTGAGCCCTTATGTTACATCGTCTGTGGAGGGGTCCAGTTTGGTTTCAGTGATGCATAACACATCCGGTTTATCCATATCAATTATTGTCTCTAGTTCAAGCAACTTCGAAGATAAACCATCAATATTTGCATAAACTATTTCTATATAATCTTTAGATATTAAATTTGGTTGCAGGGTTAATGTTTGTCTGCCTCTACATTTTGGTTCCGATAGTATATTTGCTTTGCTTGGAGACCTCTCACCCTCCAAATGTTTTTTTTTGTTTCCTCTTCAGGCCTTTGTTCATTTTTGTTTTTTACTTCCAATTACTTTTGTAGTGTTAATCTGTCATCTTTAGTTATGTTTTCTCTTATTCAGATTTTTTGTATTCCTCATCGGTAGCCAGAACTTTGGCTTTCTTTATTATATGTTACTATTTGCTTATTCAAGAATGTTACTTTTAGAGTCCGTTTCTTTCCCTTTTCGAATAATCCCAGCCTCCTGTGAGCTATGATATTCTGTTCGGCGAATTCGGGATTTATGACCTTGGGAATATCTACAATTAATTCCCTGTCCGTTGTATCGTTCAATTCCATCTTCTACAACTTTTTCTTCGTGTCCCAATATGACTATGTCCTTGTTTACGTCAGCCAAATTAGTAATATTTCTTGCATGTTGCCCAAGGTGGGATTTGAATTCGTTATTCTTAATCGTTGCTGCAAGCTGTGTTTTAATTTCCTCCTTTGTGGTCTTGATGTCTTTTTCTATCTTTTTTCCATTTCATTCACGGTTTCCTTTACCTTTGATACATTTGCATATGTAGCTGTCATCTTCTTGGCTTCTTGCATTATTTGAGCTTGGCTGTTTGACACATTAGTTTCAATCTGTTTGACAGTTTCTTGGACTTTAATGACCTCAACTTTTTCCTGTAGATTTTTTACTTCGGTTTCACTACCGTTGCCAATATTGGTTTCAGCTTCTTCTACCTTTTGCTTTAGTTCTTTAATTTTCAGGTCAGATTTTTCCATATTTTCTCTCTGAAGTGTTGTATTTCTACGCAGGTTTTTACCAATTCCTTCAGATTCACATTCTCTTCACGTATTTTGAGGCATTCTGCTACCAGGTTGTCAACCTTGGCTTCAAGAGCCTCAGTTCTGATTGCTGCTTCTGCTAACCATTTTTCTCGTCTGAACTCAGTTGTTCCTCATGTACTCACGTCAGTTGTCTCTAGGCGCGAAACGCTTACCATGCAGGATTTGCGGTCACTTCTCGCTTCCCTTTCCTCCTCTTGTGGCTTACAAGCCACAAAATCTTTTTCTGCTTTTTTCACATTCTCCTTCACTTTCTAACCCAAATTTTCTTTCCAACATAAACTATACACATTTACATACACCCAAGGCTAGCAGACTAGACCACCCATTGCTCAAACTTCTCCGTATTTAACATGTAAGAGCTGTACTGCGCTGATGCACTGTACTTCTCGCAGTGTGTGTGAGCGTGTGCGTGTCCATGTGTGTGTGCGGTCGTGTTGTGAGTGTATTGTGCGTGTATTGTGCGTGTATTGTGTGTGTGTGTGTGTGTGTGTGTGTGTGTGTGTGTGTGTGTGTGTGTGTGAGTCTGTGTGTGTGTGTGCGTATGTGAGTCTGTGTTTGTGTGCGTATGTGAGTCTGTGTGTGTGTATGTGTTTGAGCGAGTGCGGGTGTGTGTGTTTGTGTTTAGTGTGTGAATGTGTCTACGTGTGTGTGTGTATGTGTATATATGTGTGCGTGTATGTGTGTGTTGTTTGCGTGTGTATGTGTGCGTTGTGCATATGCGTCGTGTGTGATGTGTGTGTCTACGTTGTGTGAGATGTGTGTGTAATCTGGGCGTGTTTTGAGTGTGTGTGTGTGTGTATGTGTGTGTGTATGTGTGTGCGTGTGCATGTGTGTTCGTGTGTGCGTGTGTATGTGCATGTATGTATTTTGTGTGCATGTGCTGTACATGTGTGTTTGTGCGTGTGTGTGTGTGTGTGTGTTGTGTATACGTGTGTTGTGTGTGTGTGTGCTGTGTTTGTGCGTTATGTGTTGTATGTTTTTTTTGTGTGTGTGTGTGTAAGTGTGTGTGCGAGCTGTGTGTGAGTATGAATGAGTGAGTGAGTGTGCATGTGTGTGTGTGCGGTGTGTGTGTTTGTGTTGTGTTGTGTGTATGTGTGTGTGTGTGTGTTGTGTGCATGTGTGTTGTGTGTGTATATGTGTGCTGTGTGTGTGTATATGTGTGTTGTGTGTGTGTATATGTGTGTTGTGTGTGTGTATATGTGTGTGTGCGTGTAAATGTGTGTTGTGTGTATGTACATGTGTGTTGTGTGTGTGTATATGTGTGTTGTGTGTGTATAAGTGTGTTGTGTGTGTGTATATGTGTGTTGTGTGTGTGTATATGTGTGTGTGTATATGTGTGTTGTGTGTGTGAATATGTGTTGTGTGTGTATATATGTGTGTGGTGTGTGTGTATATGTGTGTTGTGTGTGTGTATATGTGTGTTGTGTGTATGTATGTGTGATGTGTATGTGTGTGTTTTTGTTTGTGCTGTGTGTGCGTGTTGTGTGAATGTGTGTGTGCTATGTGTTATGTGTTTTGTGTGTGTGTATGTGTGCGTATGTGTGTGCACGAGTGTATGTGTGTGCGTGTGTGTATGCATGTGTGTGTGCATGTGTGTGTGCATGTGTACATGTGTGTTTGTGTGTGCATATGTGTGTGTATGTCTCTGTATTTGTCTATGTGCGTGTGTGTGTGTCCGTGTGTGTGCATGTGTGTGTCCGTGTGTGTGTGCATGTGTGTGTGTGTGCGTTTTTGTGTTAGTGTTTTTCTGCGCGGTTGTGTGTGTTTATGAGTAATTGTGTCTGTGAGTGTGTGTGTGTATCTGTGTGTGTGTGTGTGTAGTGTGTGTGCATTATGTGTGTGTGTGTTTTGTTTGTTGTGTGTTTGTGTTTGTGTGTGTGTGTAAATGTGTGTGTGTGTGTGTGTGTGTGTGTGTGTGTGTGTGTGTGTGTGTGTGTGTGTCTTTGGTGCATTTGTTGTGTATGTTGCGTGAGAGTGTGTTTGTGTGTGTATGGTGTGTGCGCGTTGTGTGTTCATGTATGTGTGCGTGTATTGTGTGTGTGTGTTGTGTGTGTGTGTGTTGTGTGTGTGTGTTGTGTGTGGGTGAGTGCGTGTGTGGGTGTGTGTGTTGTGTGGGTGTGCGGGTGTGGGTGTGGGTGTGTTGTGTGTTGTGTGTTGTGTATGTGTGTGTTATCTGTTGCGTGTTTTGTGTGTGTGTGTGTTATCTGTTGAGTGTTTTGTGTATGTGTGTGTGTCTGTGTGTGTGTGTGTGTGTGTGTGCGTGTGTGTGTGTGGATGTGAATTTAAGTGAATGTGTATGCATGTGTGTGTGTGCGTGTGTATGCATGTGTATGCGCGTGTGTATGTATGTGGGTGTGCGTGTGTGTGCATGCATGTGTGAATGTATTTGTGCATGTGTATGTGCATGTGTGTGTGCACGTGTGTGTGGATGTTTAAGGATGTGTGTATATGCATGTGTGTGTGCACGTGTGTGTGGATGTGTGTGTGTGCGTGTATGTGTCTACGTGTGTGCGTGTATGTTGTCGTGTGCATGTGTGCGTTGTGTGTTGTGTGTATGTTTTGTGTGTGTGTGTTGTGTATGTGTGTTGTATATTTGTTTGCATGTGTATGCGTGTGCGTGTCTAGGTGTGTGAATGTTTATGTGTGTGAGCGTGGGTATGTGTGTGTGCGTGTGTATGTGTGTGCACGTGTGTATGTGTGTGCACGTGTGTATGTGTGTGCACGTGTGTATGTGTGTGTACGTGTGCATGTGTGTGTGTTTGTATGTGTGTGTATGTGTGGATGTGTGTGTGTGGGTGTATATGTATATGTGGTCGTGTGCATGTTTGCGTGTGTGCTGTGTATGCGTGTGTATGTTTTGTATGTGTTTATGTTGTGTATATGTGTGTCGTGTGTATGTATGAGTGTGTTGTGTGTATGTTGTGAATGCGTGTGGTGTTATGTGTGGTGTTGTGTATGTGTGTGGTGTTGTGTATGTGTGTGTGTGGTGTTGTGTATGTGTGCGTGTGTGGTGTTGTGTATGTGTGTGTGGTGTTGTGTATGTGTGTGTGGTGTTGTGTATGTGTGTGTGGTGTTGTGTATGTGTGTGTGGTGTTGTGTATGTGTGTGTTTGGTGTTGTGTATGTGTGTGGTGTTGTGTGTGTGTGTGTGGTGTTGTGTAAGTGTGTATGGTTGTGTGTATGTGTGTGGTGTTGTGTATGTGTGTGTGGTGTTGTGTATGTGTGTGTGGTGTTGTGTATGTGTGTGTGGTGTTGTGTATGTGTGTGGTGTTGTGTATGTGTGTAGTGTTGTGTATGTGTGTGTGGTGTTGTGTATGTGTGTGTGGTGTTGTGTGTGTGGCGTTGTGTATGTGTGTGTGGTGTTGTGTCTGTGTGTTTGTTGTGTATGTGTGTTTGTTGAGTATGTGTGTTTGTTGTGTATGTGTGTGTTGTGTATGCGTGTGTGTTGTGTATGTGTGTGTATTGTGTATGTGTGTGTGTTGTGTATATGTGTGTGTTGTGTATGTGGTTATGTTGTGTATGTGTTGTGTTTATGTTGTGTATACGTGTGTTGTGTGTGTGTATGAGTGTGTGTTGTGTGTATGTTGTGAATGCGTGTGGTGTTGTTTGTGTGTGGTGTTGTGTATGTGTGTGTGGTGCTGTGTATGTGTGGTGTTGTGTATGTGTGTGTGGTGTTGTGTATGTGTGTGTGTGGTCTTGTGTATGGGTGTGTGGTGTTGTGCATGTGTGTGGTGTTGTGTATGTGTGTGGTGCTGTGTATGTGTGTGTTTGTGGTGTTGTGCATGTGTGTGCGGTATTGTGTATGTGTGTGGTGTTGTGTAAGTGTGCTTGGTGTTGTGTATGTGTGTGTGGTGTTGTGTATGTGTGTGGTGTTGTGTATGTGTGTGTGGTGTTGTGTATGTGTGTGGTGATGTGTATGTGTGTGTGGTGTTGTGTATGTGTGTGTGGTGTTGTGTATGTGTGTGCGGTGTTGTGTATGTGTGTGTGGTGTTCCGTATGTGTGTGGCGTTGTGTGTGTGGTGTTGTGTATGTGTGTGTGGTGTTGTGTATGTGTGTGTGACGTTGTGTATGTGTGTGGCGTTGTGTATGTGTGTGTGGCGTTGTGTATGTGTGTGGTGTTGTGTATGTGTGTGTGGTGTTGTGTATGTGTGTGTGACGTTGTGTATGTGTGTGGCGTTGTGTATGTGTGTGGTGTTGTGTATGTGTGTGTGGTGTTGTGTATGTGTGTGTGGTGTTGTGTATGTGTGTGTGGTGTGTATGTGTGTGTGGTGTTGTGTATGTGTGTGTGGTGTTGTGTATGTGTGTGTGGTGTTGTGTATGTGTGTGTGGTGTTGTGTATGTGTGTGTGGTGTTGTGTATGTATGTGTGTGTGGTGTTGTGTGTGTGTGTGGTGTTGTGTATATGTGTGTGGTGTTGTGTATGTATGTGTGGTGTTGTGTATGTGTGTGTGGTGTTGTGTATGTGTGTGGTGTTGTGTACGTGTGTGTGGTGTTGTGTATGTGTGTGTGGTGTGTGTGTGTGGTGTTGTGTATGTGTGTGTGGTGTTGTGTATGTGTGTGTGGTGTTGTGTATGTGTGTGTGGTGTTGTGTATGTGTGTGTGGTGTTGTGTATGTGTGTGTGGTGTTGTGCATGTGTGTGTGGTGTTGTGTGTGTGTGGTGTTGTGTATGTATGTGTGGTGTTGTGTATGTGTGTGTGGTGTTGTGTATGTGTGTGTGGTGTTGTGTATGTGTGTGTGGTGTTGTGTATGTGTGTGTGCAGTGCATGGGTGTGTTGTGCATGAGTGTGTGTTGAGGATGTGTGCGTGTTGTACATGTGTGTGCTGTGTTTGTGTGTGCGTGTGTCGTGTATGTGCGTGTGGTGTTGTGTATGTGTGTGTGGCGTTGTGTATGTGTGTGTGTGCTGTGTGTGTGTGTGGTGTTGTGTATGTGTGTGGTGGTGTGTATGTGTGTGGTGTTGTGTATGTGTGTGTGGCGTTGTGTATGTGTGTGTGGCGTTGTGTATGTGTGTGTGGTGTTGTGTATGTGTGTGTGGTGTTGTGTATGTGTGTGTGGTGTTGTGTATGTGTGTGTGGTGTTGTGTATGTGTGTGTGGTGTTGTGTGTGTGTGGTGTTGTGTACGTGTGTGTGGTGTTGTGTATGTGTGTGCGGTGTTGTGTATGTGTGTGTGGTGTTGTGTATGTGTGTGTGGTGTTGTGTATGTGTGTGTGGTGTTGTGTATGTGTGTGTGGTGTTGTGTATGTGTGTGTGGTGTTGTGTATGTGTGTGTGGTGTTGTGTATGTGTGTGTGGTGTTGTGTATGTGTGTGTGGTGTTGTGTATGTGTGTGTGGTGTTGTGTATGTGTGTGTGGTGTTGTGTATGTGTGTGGTGTTGTGTATGTGTGTGGTGTTGTGTATGTGTGTGCGGTGTTGTGTATGTGTGTGTGGTGTTGTGTATGTGTGTGTGGTGTTGTGTATGTGTGTGTGGTGTTGTGTATGTGTGTGTGGTGTTGTGTATGTGTGTGTGGTGTTGTGTATGTGTGTGGTGTTGTGTATGAGTCTGTGGTGTTGTGTATGTGCACGTGTGTGGTGTTGTGTATGTGTGTGTGGTGTTGTGTATGTGTGTGTGGTGTTGTGTTTGTGTGTGTGGTGTTGTGTATGCGTGTGTGTGGTGTTGTGTATTTGTGTGGTGTTGTGTATGTGTGTGTAGTGTATGTGTGTGTTGTGTGTGTGTGTGTGTTGTGTATGTGTGCGTGTTGTACATGTGTGTGCTGTGTTTGTGTGTGCGTGTGTTTTGTATGTGGGTACGTGTGTTGTGTATGTGTGCATGTTTTGTGTATGTGTACATGCATGTGTTGTGTGTGGGTGTGTGCGTGTGTTGTATGTGTGTGCGTGTGTTGTGTATGTGTGCGTGTGTTGTGCATGCGTGCGTGTGACATGTATGTGTGCATGTGTTGTATATGTGTGTGCGTGTGTTGTGTATGTGTGCCTGTCATGTGTATGTGTGTGTGAAGTGTCTGTGTGTGAGTGAGTTGTGTATGTGTGTGCATGTGTTGTGTATGTATGTGTTGCTTATGTTATGAATGTGTGTTGCATATGTGTATGTGTGTGTGCCTGTGTTGTGTATGTGTGTGTGTTGTGTATGTATGTATGTGTGTTGTGTATGTATGTGCGTGTGCTCTGTATGTGTGTGCGTGTGTTCTGCATGTGTGTGTGTGTTGTGTAAGTGTGCGTGTGTTGTGTATGTGTGTTTGTGTGTGTGTTTACGTGTGTTGTGTGTGTTGTGTATGTGTGTTTGTGTGCGTGTTCTGTGTGTTGTGTGCGTGTTATGTGTTGTGTGCGTGTTGTCTGTATGTGTATGTTTGCATGTATTGTGTATGTGTTACTGTGTGTGTGTGTGTTTTGTGTATGTGTTAGTGTGTGTGTGTGTTGTGTATGTGTTAGTGTGTGTGTGTGTGTTTTGTGTATGTGTTAGTGTGTGTGTGTGTTGTGTATGTGTTAGTGTGTGTGTGTGTGTGTGTTGTGTATGTGTGTGTGTTATGCATGTGTGTATGTGTGTGTGTTATGCATGTATGTGTGTGTGTGTTATGCATGTGTGTGTGCATTGTGTATGTGTGTGTGTGTTGTGTATGTGTGTGTTGCGTATGTGTGTGTTGCGTATGTGTGTGTTGTGTATGTGTGAGTTGTGTATGTGTGAGTTGTGTATGTGTGTGTTGTGTGTGTTTGTGTGTTGTGTATGTAAGTGTGTTGCATATGTGTGTTGTCTATGTGTTGGTGTTGTGTATGTGTGTGTGTTTCGTAAGTGTGTATGTTGTGCATATGTGTGTGCATGTGTGTTGCATGTGTGTTGTGTATGTATGTTGTGTATGTCTGTGTGTTGTGCATATGTTTTGTGCATGTGTGGGTGTGTGTTGTGTATGTGTGTGTTGTATATGTGTGTGTGTGTTGTGTATGTGTGTCTGTGTTGTGTGTGTGTGTCTGTGTGTCTATGTTGCGTCTGTGTGTCTGTGTTATGTCTGTGTGTGTGTTGTGTAAGCGTGTGTGTTGTGTGTGTGTCGTGTATGTGTGTGTGTGTCGTGTATGTGTGTGTGTCGTGTATGTGTGTGTGTCGTGTATGTGTGTGTGTCGTGTATGTGTGTGTGTCGTGTATGTGTGTGTTTGTTGTGTATGTGTGTGTGTGTTGTGTATGTGTGTGTGTGTGTGTGTTGTGTACGTGTGTGTGTGTTTTGTATATGTTTGTTCTGTGTATGTGTGTGTGCTGTGTATGTGTCTGTGTTGTGTATGTGTGTCTTTGTTATGTTTGTGTGTCTGTGTTGTGTATGGGCGCCTTTGTCCCGTATGTGTGTCTGTGTTGTGTATGTGTGTCTGTCTTGTGTTTATGTGTCTGTGTTGTGTATGTGTGTCTGTGTTGCGTATGTGTGTCTGTGTTGTTTATGTGTGTCTGTGTTGTACATGTGTGTCTGTGTTGTGTATGTGTGTGTGTTGTGTATGTGTGTCTGTGTTGTGTATGTGCGTGTGTTTTGTATATGTGTGTGTTGTGTATGTATTTGTATTATGTATGTGTGTGTGTTGTGCATGTGTGTGTGTTATGTATGTGTGTTTGTGTTGTGTATGTATGTGTGTGTGTGTGAATGCGTGTGAATGTGTGTATATGTATGTTTGTGTGTGTGAATGTGTGTTTCTGTGAATGAATATGTTTGTGTGTAAATGTGTGTTTGTGAGAGTGAATCTGATTGAGTGAGAATGTGTGTTTGTGTGAGTGAATGTGTTTGTGTGTGAATGTGTGTTTGTGTGAGTGAATGTGTTTGTGTGTGAATGTGTGTTTGTGTGAGTGAATGTGTTTGTGTGTGAATGTGTGTTTGTGTGAGTGAATGTGTTTGTGTGTGAATGTGTGTTTGTGTGAGTGAATGTGTTTGTGTGTGAATGTGTTTGTGTGAGTGAATGTGTTTGTGTGTGAATGTGTGTTTGTGTGAGTGAATGTGTTTGTGTATGAATGTGTGTTTGTGTGAATATGTTTGTGTGAATGTGTGTTTGTGTAAGTGAATGTGTTTGTGTATGAATGTGTTTTTGTGTGTGAATGTGTGTTTGTGTGTGAATGTGTGTTTGTGTGAGTGAATGTGTTTGTGTGTGAATGTGGGTTTGTGTGAGTGAATGTGTTTGTGTGTGAATGTGTGTTTGTGTGAGTGAATGTGTTTGTGTGTGAATGTGGGCTTGTGTGAGTGAATGTGTTTGTGTGTGAATGTGTGTTTGTGTGAGTGAATGTGTTTGTGTGAGTGAATGTGTTTGTGTGTGAATGTGTGTTTGTGTGTGTGAATGTGTGTTTGTGTGACTGAATGTGTTTGTGTGTAAATGTGGGTTTGTGTGAGTGAATGTGTTTGTGTGTGAATGTGTGTTTGTGTGAGTGAATGTGTTTGTGTGTGAATGTGTTTGTGTGAGTGAATGTGTTTGTGTGTGAATGTGTGTTTGTGTGAGTGAATGTGTTTGTGTATGAATGTGTGTTTGTGTGAAGGTGTTTGTGTGAATGTGTGTTTGTGTGAGTGAATGTGTTTGTGTGTGAATGTGTTTTTTGTGTGAATGTGTGTTTGTGTGTGAATGTGTGTTTGTGTGAGTGAATGTGTTTGTGTGTGAATGTGGGTTTGTGTGAGTGAATGTGTTTGTGTGTGAATGTGTGTTTGTGTGAGTGAATGTGTTTGTGTGTGAATGTGTGTTTGTGTGAGTGAATGTGTTTGTGTGTGAATGTGTCTTTGTGTGTATGAGAGTGTTATGTACGAGTGTGTTGTGTATGTGTGTGTTGTGTATGTGTGTGTGTGTATGTGTGTGTATGTGTGTGTATGTGTGTGTATGTATGTCTTTGTGTGTATTTGTGTTGGTGTGTGTATGTATGTTTGTGTGTGTGTGTGTGTGTGTGTGTGTGTGTTTGTGTGTGTGTGTGTGTGTGTGTGTGTGTGTGTGTTTGTGTGTGTGTGTGTGTGTGTGTGTGTGTGTGTGTGTTTGAGTGTGTTGTGTGTGTGTTAGTATGTGTGTGTTTGTACTGTGTATGTGTGAGTGTGTGTGTGTGTGTTGTGTGCGTGTTGTGGGTGTTGTGTGTATGTGTGTGTGTATGCGTTGTGTATGTGTGTGTGTGTTATGCATGTGTGTGTGTGTATTGTGTGTGTATGTGTATGTTGTGTGTTCTCTATGTGTGTGTGTTGTGTATGTGTGTGTGTGTTGTGTATGTGTGTGTGTGTTGTGTATGTGTATGTGTTGTGTATGTGTGTGTGTTGTGTATGTGTGTGTGTTGTGTATGTGTGTGTGTAGTGTATGTATGTGTTGTGTATGTATGTGTTGTGTATGTATGTGTTGTGTATGTATGTATCGTGTGTATGTGTGCGTTGTATATGTGTGTGCGTTGTATATATGTGTGTGATGTGTTGTGTGTGTGTGTCGTGTGTGTGTGTTGTTTATGGGTGTGTGTTGTGTATGGTTGTTTGTGTGTGTGTTTACGTGTGTTGTACGTGTGTTGTACGTGTGTTGTGTGCGTGTTGTGCGTCTGTGTATGTTTGCATGTATTGTGTATGTGTTAGTGGGTGTGTGTGTTGTGTATGTGTTAGTGTGTGTGTGTTTGTGTGTTGTGTATGTAAGTACGTTGCGTATGTGTGTTGTGTATGTGTGGGTGTTGTGCATATGTGTTGCATGTGTGTGTTGTGTATGTGTGTGCGTTATATATGCATTTTGTGTATGTGTGGGTGGGTGTTGTGTATGTGTGTGTTGTGTATGTGTGTTGTGTATGCGTGTGTTGTGTTTGTGTGTCTGTGTTGTGTATGTGTGTGTTGTGTATGTGTGTTGTGTATGCGTGTGTTGTGTTTGTGTGTCTGTGTTGTGTATGTGTGTCTGTGTTGTGTATGTGTCTGTGTTGTGTATGTGTTTCTATGTTGTATATGTGTCTATGTTCTGTATGTGTTTGTGTTGTGTATGTGTGTGTGTTGTGTATGTGTGTGTGTGTGTTGTGTATGTGTGTTGTATATGTGTGTGTGTTGTGTATGTGTCTGTGTTGTGTATGTGTGTGTGTGTTGTGTATGTGTGTATGTGTGGTATATGTGTGTGTTGTATATGTGTGTGTGTGTGTTGTGTATGTGCGTCTGTGTTGTGTCTGTATGTCTGTGTTGTGTAAGTGTGTCTGTGTTGTGTATGTGTGTCTGTGTTGTGTATGTGTGTCTGTGTTGTGTATGTGTGTCTGTGTGTGTGTTGTGTATGTGTGTGTCGTGTATGTGTGTGTGTCGTGTATGTGTGTGTTGTGTATGTGTGTGTGTTGTGTATGTGAGTGTATTGTGTATGTATGTGTGTTGTGTATGTGTGTGTGTGTTGTGTATGTGTGTGTGTGTTTTGTACGTGTGTGTGTGTTTTGTACGTGTGTGTGTGTTTTGTACGTGTGTGTGTGTTTTGTGTATGTTTATGCTGTGTATGTGTGTGTTGTGTATGTGTCTGTGTTGTGTATGTGTGTCTTTGTTGTGTTTGTGTGTCTGTGTTGTGTATCTGTGTCTGTGTTCCGTATGTGTCTGTGTTGTGTATGTATGTCGGTGTTGTGCATGTGTGTCTGTGTTGCGTATGTGTGTCTGTGTTGCGTATGTGTGTCTGTGTTATGTATATGTGTCTGTGTTGTGCATGCGTGTCTGTGTTGTGTATGTGTGTCTGTGCTGTGTATATGTGTGTGTGTTGTGTATGTGTGTGTGTGTTGTGTATGTGTGTGTGTTGTGTATGTATGTGTATTATGTTTGTGTGTGTGTTGTGCACGTGTGTGTGTTGTGCATGTGTGTGTGTTGTGCATGTGTGTGTGTGGTGTATGTGTGTGTGTGTTTTTCTTGTGTATGTATGTGTGTGTTAATGCGTGTGAATGTGTTTGTGTGTAAATGTGAGTATATGTGTGTTTGTGTGTGTGAATGTGTGTTTGTGTGAGTGAATGTGTTTGTGTGTTAATGTGTTTGTGTGTGAATGCACACATATACACAACACATACATACACAACACATACACAACACATACACATACACAACACATACACATACACAACACATACACATATACAACACACACATACAGAGCACACACATACACAACACACACATACACAACACACACATACACACACACAATGCACACACACATGCATAACACACACACACACACACAACACACACACACACACACAACGCACACACACACATACGCAACGCACACACACATACA
>NC_091584.1:11293342-11300842 GCF_042767895.1 Penaeus vannamei | reverse complement strand
TCCAACCAACGGTTGCACTGTGAGACTGGCACAGGACCTGTTACATGCACAATCCAGGAAGGCCAACTCAGGCTATACGGCCACCTGGCTTGCTTCCCCCAGGATGATCCTGCCCACCAGGTTGTCTCTATACATGACAGCCATTGGTGGAGGAGGCCTGTGGGACGACCTAGGAGGTCGTGGCTTGGGCAGATCGATCAAACCTGTCGTGAGGAGCTCGAGACTGGCCAAGTCCTTGCCTGGCGGCTTGCCATGAGGGCCCCCAAAAGTTGGAAGCGAAGGGTGGATGCGGCTATGCGCCCCCATCGGCGTTAGCCCCCAGATGATGATGATGATGATATATATATATATATATATATATATATATATATATATATATATATATATATATATATATATAGTACATATTTCATATATATATGCATATTTATAAATATATACAATTTATATGAATATCAATAATATATATATAATACACACACACACACACACACACACACACACACACACACACACACACACACACATATATATATATATATATATATATATATATATATATATATATATATATAAGAAGCGAAAACTAAAGGTAGTGGTAATGAGAATGAGGTTTGACAAATAGGAAACTTCTATCCAGAACCAACATTTGCATAACTGGGATCACAGACAATGTAGGGAGCGGAGGGGGGAGGAAAGGGGGGAGGAAAGGGAGAAAAAGGTGGGAGGTGAGAGACGGAAATCGGAAGGGAAAGGGAGTAGAGAGAAAGACAGGAGGAGAGGGAGCACTGCGAGAAGAAGGGAGAGAAGTGGTGGGGGGCGTGAGAAAATTAAGAGAAAAGAAAGCGAGAATAGAGGAAAAGTAAGGGAACAGGAGAGAAATAAAAGGGGAAGATAGAAGAAAATAATTTTCTTGCCTCAGGTGAAACAAGTGGTGGCCTTTTGATCTAACTAGTTACAGCTAAAAGCTTTATTTTCATAACAAAAGAAAAAAGATAGATGACCAGTTCTTCGACGCTAGTCTACCCTCTCGCCCTCCCCGCTCTCACTCCCCTTGCCAGGCTTTCACTCACTGTTCTACTCTCTTTATCTATATCTCCCGCCCTCTCTCTCTGACAATCTATCTATCTCTTCCTTCCTCTCTTTCTCTCTCTCCTTCTCCCCACCCTCTTTCTTTCTCTCACTCACTCAAATTTTGTGTGGGCTCTATTGTATGCTGATCTCACCAAGCAAAATCAACATGTGACAAGCAAAGTGTATAATTAAATCTTCCTTTAAAGAGGAATTGACTGAGTTGTCAAATTCTCAACGGCCTGAGAGCTGTTTCATAAAGCACTTTAATGTATTCATCTATGGTTTTTATAAAACAAGAACAAGACAGTGTGATATTGTGACCCCAAGAATCAGGCTTGGATATAGACAGTTTGTATATCTAAGTGTAACTCTTGTATATCTCAGTGTCATGTTACAGCCTCTCAGACGACCAATGAACTATTTCATAATATCTGATGTCTTAAAACATATACTTACGTTGCATCCTAAATTTGGAATATAGTATCACATGGCCCTATATCAAATGTAATAATGCTGTTCCACGCCCAGGTGTATACCGGCATGCTAGACGGGTAGATAGACTATGAAATTATTCTTTCCTTGGGACCGTCCCTCGGGGAGGGGGAGGTGGAAATAAGGGTTTATAAGTATACAAGAATGTGGAAACTACCATACGACTATTAGAGCCCGGCTCGAGTTATTTCTTGGCCGGCGCACGCCAACACGTAGAGGAGGTATGCAGCTAATATACTCTTGGTACACCTCTGTACCAACTTGTTGCAATCTTGCATACGGCATTTGATAGTGACATTGCGCATAGATATGAGTTCGTACATGTACAAAGACCACACTTATATACTAATATCAGAAAAAATATTTATGCATGATTTATGACGAAATATTTTGACATCCTATTAAAAAAGAATGCAAGTTTCCTGTAATTTTGCACATGAAATATGCCTTCCATCGAGACTACCTGGTATTATGTTGCAACTTACGAAGGGATCTGTATGTGTACCGAGTACGAAGAACTAATGTTTGAAAATAGCCGTATAAATAATGATTAAAATATTTTGGTTTGACTTTCCTTCCAACGACGGCAAATTTGATCTGATTTGAAATTGGTCGTTTCTGCTGTAAAGAGCACTTCAATACAAAGGGCACCTGAGAGTCGGATCTTTGGACTTCGGAGATATAAACGAGATACCGATTATTTATGTTGAAAATAGTACACAGTAATACCCGCTCTGAAATAAAAACTATACGGAATTTTGAACTCGTTCTTATGCGCAGTCTCCGTCTAGAGTTGAAACAGCTATGGAATTCTTTCCGTGCGTTTCCGATAAATATATAACGTGTAGATGTTACCGTAGGTCCTCGGTGCCATAAATGCGCAGATATCCAACCACACCCAGACGTCTGGTGATTTTTATGCACTTCTTAGCAAAGATAATGGGGTGCAAATGACTAAACACCAACTCCATTCGTTTCCCGTTGAAAACTGTTACTGTTGAAAATTATTGAAGAAAACGGTTTGATAGGTTTAAGTAATATATATTATTGCTTTAAATAAGTCGATGTAGGCCTGCTAAATGAGGATGATCAAAGTGGTTAACCTTATGTGAGTGTTTACATACAAGTGATCCTCCTCGAAAATTATAATCACCTAGAGACCATCTCCCCCGTGTGAAGCATGAGTAAAAAAAAAAAAAAAAAAAAAAAAAAAAAACGGTATTCTTGAATTCCATGTACTTCATACACATGTTTCTATGATTCTCAAAATTGGACCGCCATGTTGTATTCATGCTAGGGCTATTTAACTAGAATGATTTTGTACTGATGCTGCCATCCGCAGTTACCATTTCTTGAAAATCGGATCTTCAAAAGAAAAAAGAAAAAAAGAGGGTATTATCTGGTTTAGATTAGTCGACTTTATGAATCAATGCATTTACAAAAATTTTCAGATAGAAATATCTACTTTTATATCCGAAAAAAGAAAAACAAAAAACGAGAAACATATCTTTAGAGTATCGTCCCCATTAAAAATTATAACTGACTTGTTGATCATCGTATCCCACTATGCCCTATGCTTTTTGATGTATACCATTAGATTTAGCGAAAAATAACAGAAGTAACGAACTTTGGCAAGTGTCCAAATCCCCATGGTTTCTCTCAGAATTTTGTTTACACAAGCTTCGGTACATCCCAGTGGTCATAATTTTCGTGCAATTCAAACATGGGTTGTTGCTTTCGCTAGAGCATCGGAGTGCTAAGGCCATGTAAATAGCCGATTTTTGAATTTTGGAATAAATCTAAAGATTACGTAAACTGAAAATTGACCAAAAAACGGTCACTTTTATCAACCAATACAAAAGGAAATGTTAAAATATTCTAATAACACGGCCTTAACATAGAATAGATCTACCACAAGAATATTTATTTGGTAAATCAGAGAAAAATTACGACCGCTGGGATGTACCGAGGATAGTACAAAAAAAAAAAAAAAATCTTCGACTTTCGACTCCTAATTATATGCAAAAACCCGTGAGTTATCTCCAATATTTTTTATGAAAAAAGGAGTAGAGCAAGCTAGGCATCTCAGGGACGGTATCCTTAACTGATATAGTACAGATCATATGTTATAGCTTATTTTTTCAATGTAACACTATTATATACTATAATCAAGCATCATATGTATCGCCGCTTGCCCACGACAGTGCAGCTAGCAGAGTAGTAAATAAAGAACCAAACTAAATTAAATGTAAAGATTTGTTAAGGTCATCGATGCCAGTGGACATGGGACCATATGCTGCAGCTGTTAATGCATGACATCATAAGGCCAATTCCTGCTGGAATGCCTCACGTCTAGCCTCGACCAATTAAGGATAGTAAGTGCCATCACATCATTATAGTCGATCTTAATTAACACATACTACAAGCCAACTTCGAAGTTGCAGTTTTCGACCTCACTAGCGACGTAAACTTCCCACTCACTGTTCAGGCTGCTCCTTAGATCCAGTGAGTACAGACAAACCTGACAATGCAGTGGCCTGCTCCCCTATGGGATTCGTTGGCACTTCTGATTTGAGGGGAAACTAACTTTACAAGAAAACCGAATGGGAGAACGTACTGCAGGGAAATGAACATCCAGGTGAAAAGCTGCGTGAAATCATAAATGATAGCTACATGTGCAGGACTTCATGGTTTTGACCTCGGTGACGTGCCGCATATGGCTAAGTATCATGCTTGGCTCCGATAAAAATGGAATCTCACACGGAGAAATAAAACACCATACAAGCAAGCTACAGATCATATGCTTGCCACATAGTGCTTGGCGGTTCAGTGGTGGAAACGAAATCTAAAAGACAAACATGAAGATGATCAGATAGGAAATAAGTAGTGGCGGAATATTGTGAAGGGAAAACAAGGCATCAAGAGAGAAGACAATTCCACCTCATACAGATACTGGTGAAGAAATGCCGAATTACCACCCCCTTACTGATGCCTTTTAAAACTGAGTTGACCACTGCTGACTTCTCATTCTGGAATATTGGGACTATTAATAGAGTAGAAGAGTCCAAAGCAATTGGTCCAAACTAGATAAGTCCTCGCTTGTTCTGCAGATGTGTGAAAGAAATGGCATATCCCCTTACAAAGACTTTTAATCAATATTTCAGGGAAACGAAATGGCCTAATGCATGGAAGAAAAGGAGTGTTACAGAAATGAAAAACTATCACCCAGTTGCGCTGTTTTCGTTATAAGTTAAATTCTTGAAAGTCTTATTGCGGGGAGAATAATAGACAATTTGGCCTCTGTAATAACGATTCCACTCATGTCTTCTTTCCTGGAACAAAGCCTTAGATAAAGGGCACTGTACTTGAGTCATGAAACTGGTCGAGTGTGGCACAAGGTCCTGCTGGTGAAATTCAGCTCCCTCGGCATGGGAGGACAATTGCTGGCACTCCTACAAAATTACCTCCACGACAGATATTTAAAGTGTTATCCTGAGCGGCAAGCAATCTACCCAACAAAATACCATAGTAGATGTGCCACAAGGCGGCGTGCAGCTACGATCGGAAGAACGAAGCAACCGCTGTGTCCAGGATGAATAGACGCTTGGACGACACTGTGCCCTGGGGTCAAAGAGGGCAGCTGGCATTCGCACCACAAAAGTCCCAACTAACGCTTATTATCTCCTCTCTCTCTCTCTCTCTCTCTCTCCCATCTTCCTCTCTCTCACCTTTCTCTCATTCTCTCTCTCTCACCTTTCTCTTATTCTCATTCTCTCTTTCTCTCTGTCTCTCTCTCCCTGGACGACACTGTGGCCTGGTGTAAAAGAGGGCAGCTGGCATTCGCACCACAAAAGTCCCAACTAACGCTTATTTGTATGGCACAAGCACGCATCTACCTCATATTTGATTCCCGTCACATGAGAACTAGAGAAGAGCTGGAAATACTAGGTGTAACATACAGTAAGAAAACTTTCATTGAATACTCGTGGCAGGGCCCCTGTACAAGGCCCAAATATTCTCTGCTGAAGTACGCACCCCTCTCTTAGGGGGGGGGGGGCGCTTCAGCTTGTCATCTCTCCCTTCTGGACATGATTCAGGAAAGGGTCAGAAGAATTACTCAAGAAAATGAACCCAGAAATGAACCCAATCTATCTACAGCAGTGGAGGGGCATCGCTGCCCACACTATGATGTCCAAGAAGAAAGGAGACATATCCTACAGAGTTTTGAATGTAGTCAAAGTTTGGTGGCTATATTTATGAATTTTGAATGTATAGACATTGGTAAACATTAAGACAGATTGCGGTAATAATGAAGTATTTTACTAAAAATATGTTTGAATACATGTAATTGTCACAGCATAAACCATTGTATCTCTAAAAATTAAAGATTAAGATAGGGGGACGGGAAGAGGGAGAATAATAGTTATTCTGTTTGGTGTGACAAGCTGTAAGTTCATTTTGATTCTAAAACACCCACTGAATGCAAGGAATGGCCGGGGTTACCATCCACTGGCAGCACAGGGTTCCGAACGCAGGTCGGCTAGATTGCTGGACGAGAACCCTACCGCTGCCCAACAGAAAGGCAGAGAGATTAAAGGGGGCAAGGAGAAAGAGACGGAAAGAGGGAGAAAGAGAGAAGCAGAGATGGAGGGAGGAGGAGAGCGAGAGAGGAAGGAGGAAAGGAGAAACAGCGGTAGCAAAGTAAAGAGAATAAAGGAAAGGTATTCACTCCCCCTCACCCCCCTCCGCCCACCCATCTCGTGGCTGCGCAGGGTTCCTGCTTGACAATGGAGACCGTTTATTCCCGCGGATCGACTCCCGTTCGCACCGCCTTCATGCAGTCCAATCAGCTGTTATCGCCGGCTCTCGTTGGGGAAAAATGTAGCAGATGTCGATGGACGAAAGTTATCAGAAAAGGCTGAGTCTGACCCTTATTGTACAGGAAATACGGGTCAGACGATCCACGGTCATCCCCTGGGGTAAACAAAGTTTGTTAGCCAGATAACAGTTTGTTACCTTGTCTGTCTCTGTCAATTTGTGATCCGCCGGTGTGCCAGCGCTTTGCCTGGAAACCTGTTTCCCGGAGGCTGGTGCAGCGGTTCCCTCGAACAGTTCATGTCGCCTCCGAGAGTGAGCGCCGAACTGATAAGCCTTGCAGTTAACACCGTGTACTCCATCAGAAAGTGATTGCCACTTGAAACAGCGCCGCCAACACTACTTGACATATAATTACAAAGTTGAGAACTATCAACCTCAGTTAAAAAATCATACCTTGTAATTATTATTAGATTTGTTAAATTGTCCCTGCAAGAAAGGAAAAAAAGAGGAAAGAGAAGAGAGAGAGAGAGAGAGAGAGAGAGAGAGAGAGAGAGAGAGAGAGAGAGAGAGAGAGAGAGAGAGAGAGAGAGAGAGAGAGAGAGAAAGAGAGAGGGAGGGAGGGAAAGTGTGTGTGTGTGTGTGTATATGAGAGAGAGAGAGGAAGAGTGGAGAGGAGAGAGAGGGAGAGACAGAGGGGGAGGGAGGGAGAGAGAGAGAAAGTGTGTGTGTGTGTGTGTGTGTGAGAGAGAGAGAGAGAGAGAGAGAGAGGAAGAATTGGAAAGAGGAAGAGTGGGAGAGAGGCAGAGAGAGAGGAAGAGTGAGAGAGAGAGAAAGAGTAAATGAACCTCCTACGCACTTCCAGTCCCTTCAGCATCGGAGAGATGGGACTGGCCTTTGCGTCTTCTACAAGAAACACAAACAAAATAGTTCTCCATTGACACTGCTACGACTTCCACCAACACTCGCACCTACGTACATGACAAGAAACGCCAATAATCGTGTCCAAGAAGTCCAGGTTCCTTTTGCAAGAACAGAACTCTATCTGCGCTCCTTCCTGCCTAGATATTCTACAAGTTGAACATTTTATCCCATCAAACTAACCTACTTCATCTAAAC
>NC_091584.1:11282196-11287196 GCF_042767895.1 Penaeus vannamei | reverse complement strand
AAATAATTTTCTTGCCTCAGGTGAAACAAGTGGTGGCCTTTTGATCTAACTAGTTACAGCTAAAAGCTTTATTTTCATAACAAAAGAAAAAAGATAGATGACCAGTTCTTCGACGCTAGTCTACCCTCTCGCCCTCCCCGCTCTCACTCCCCTTGCCAGGCTTTCACTCACTGTTCTACTCTCTTTATCTATATCTCCCGCCCTCTCTCTCTGACAATCTATCTATCTCTTCCTTCCTCTCTTTCTCTCTCTCCTTCTCCCCACCCTCTTTCTTTCTCTCACTCACTCAAATTTTGTGTGGGCTCTATTGTATGCTGATCTCACCAAGCAAAATCAACATGTGACAAGCAAAGTGTATAATTAAATCTTCCTTTAAAGAGGAATTGACTGAGTTGTCAAATTCTCAACGGCCTGAGAGCTGTTTCATAAAGCACTTTAATGTATTCATCTATGGTTTTTATAAAACAAGAACAAGACAGTGTGATATTGTGACCCCAAGAATCAGGCTTGGATATAGACAGTTTGTATATCTAAGTGTAACTCTTGTATATCTCAGTGTCATGTTACAGCCTCTCAGACGACCAATGAACTATTTCATAATATCTGATGTCTTAAAACATATACTTACGTTGCATCCTAAATTTGGAATATAGTATCACATGGCCCTATATCAAATGTAATAATGCTGTTCCACGCCCAGGTGTATACCGGCATGCTAGACGGGTAGATAGACTATGAAATTATTCTTTCCTTGGGACCGTCCCTCGGGGAGGGGGAGGTGGAAATAAGGGTTTATAAGTATACAAGAATGTGGAAATTACCATACGACTATTAGAGCCCGGCTCGAGTTATTTCTTGGCCGGCGCACGCCAACACGTAGAGGAGGTATGCAGCTAATATACTCTTGGTACACCTCTGTACCAACTTGTTGCAATCTTGCATACGGCATTTGATAGTGACATTGCGCATAGATATGAGTTCGTACATGTACAAAGACCACACTTATATACTAATATCAGAAAAAATATTTATGCATGATTTATGACGAAATATTTTGACATCCTATTAAAAAAGAATGCAAGTTTCCTGTAATTTTGCACATGAAATATGCCTTCCATCGAGACTACCTGGTATTATGTTGCAACTTACGAAGGGATCTGTATGTGTACCGAGTACGAAGAACTAATGTTTGAAAATAGCCGTATAAATAATGATTAAAATATTTTGGTTTGACTTTCCTTCCAACGACGGCAAATTTGATCTGATTTGAAATTGGTCGTTTCTGCTGTAAAGAGCACTTCAATACAAAGGGCACCTGAGAGTCGGATCTTTGGACTTCGGAGATATAAACGAGATACCGATTATTTTATGTTGAAAATAGTACACAGTAATACCCGCTCTGAAATAAAAACTATACGGAATTTTGAACTCGTTCTTATGCGCAGTCTCCGTCTAGAGTTGAAACAGCTATGGAATTCTTTCCGTGCGTTTCCGATAAATATATAACGTGTAGATGTTACCGTAGGTCCTCGGTGCCATAAATGCGCAGATATCCAACCACACCCAGACGTCTGGTGATTTTTATGCACTTCTTAGCAAAGATAATGGGGTGCAAATGACTAAACACCAACTCCATTCGTTTCCCGTTGAAAACTGTTACTGTTGAAAATTATTGAAGAAAACGGTTTGATAGGTTTAAGTAATATATATTATTGCTTTAAATAAGTCGATGTAGGCCTGCTAAATGAGGATGATCAAAGTGGTTAACCTTATGTGAGTGTTTACATACAAGTGATCCTCCTCGAAAATTATAATCACCTAGAGACCATCTCCCCCGTGTGAAGCATGAGTAAAAAAAAAAAAAAAAAAAAAAAAAAAAAAAACGGTATTCTTGAATTCCATGTACTTCATACACATGTTTCTATGATTCTCAAAATTGGACCGCCATGTTGTATTCATGCTAGGGCTATTTAACTAGAATGATTTTGTACTGATGCTGCCATCCGCAGTTACCATTTCTTGAAAATCGGATCTTCAAAAGAAAAAAGAAAAAAAGAGGGTATTATCTGGTTTAGATTAGTCGACTTTATGAATCAATGCATTTACAAAAATTTTCAGATAGAAATATCTACTTTTATATCCGAAAAAAGAAAAACAAAAAACGAGAAACATATCTTTAGAGTATCGTCCCCATTAAAAATTATAACTGACTTGTTGATCATCGTATCCCACTATGCCCTATGCTTTTTGATGTATACCATTAGATTTAGCGAAAAATAACAGAAGTAACGAACTTTGGCAAGTGTCCAAATCCCCATGGTTTCTCTCAGAATTTTGTTTACACAAGCTTCGGTACATCCCAGTGGTCATAATTTTCGTGCAATTCAAACATGGGTTGTTGCTTTCGCTAGAGCATCGGAGTGCTAAGGCCATGTAAATAGCCGATTTTTGAATTTTGGAATAAATTTAAAGATTACGTAAACTGAAAATTGACCAAAAAACGGTCACTTTTATCAACCAATACAAAAGGAAATGTTAAAATATTCTAATAACACGGCCTTAACATAGAATAGATCTACCACAAGAATATTTATTTGGTAAATCAGAGAAAAATTACGACCGCTGGGATGTACCGAGGATAGTACAAAAAAAAAAAAAAATCTTCGACTTTCGACTCCTAATTATATGCAAAAACCCGTGAGTTATCTCCAATATTTTTTTATGAAAAAAGGAGTAGAGCAAGCTAGGCATCTCAGGGACGGTATCCTTAACTGATATAGTACAGATCATATGTTATAGCTTATTTTTTCAATGTAACACTATTATATACTATAATCAAGCATCATATGTATCGCCGCTTGCCCACGACAGTGCAGCTAGCAGAGTAGTAAATAAAGAACCAAACTAAATTAAATGTAAAGATTTGTTAAGGTCATCGATGCCAGTGGACATGGGACCATATGCTGCAGCTGTTAATGCATGACATCATAAGGCCAATTCCTGCTGGAATGCCTCACGTCTAGCCTCGACCAATTAAGGATAGTAAGTGCCATCACATCATTATAGTCGATCTTAATTAACACATACTACAAGCCAACTTCGAAGTTGCAGTTTTCGACCTCACTAGCGACGTAAACTTCCACTCACTGTTCAGGCTGCTCCTTAGATCCAGTGAGTACAGACAAACCTGACAATGCAGTGGCCTGCTCCCCTATGGGATTCGTTGGCACTTCTGATTTGAGGGGAAACTAACTTTACAAGAAAACCGAATGGGAGAACGTACTGCAGGGAAATGAACATCCAGGTGAAAAGCTGCGTGAAATCATAAATGATAGCTACATGTGCAGGACTTCATGGTTTTGACCTCGGTGACGTGCCGCATATGGCTAAGTATCATGCTTGGCTCCGATAAAAATGGAATCTCACACGGAGAAATAAAACACCATACAAGCAAGCTACAGATCATATGCTTGCCACATAGTGCTTGGCGGTTCAGTGGTGGAAACGAAATCTAAAAGACAAACATGAAGATGATCAGATAGGAAATAAGTAGTGGCGGAATATTGTGAAGGGAAAACAAGGCATCAAGAGAGAAGACAATTCCACCTCATACAGATACTGGTGAAGAAATGCCGAATTACCACCCCCTTACTGATGCCTTTTAAAACTGAGTTGACCACTGCTGACTTCTCATTCTGGAATATTGGGACTATTAATAGAGTAGAAGAGTCCAAAGCAATTGGTCCAAACTAGATAAGTCCTCGCTTGTTCTGCAGATGTGTGAAAGAAATGGCATATCCCCTTACAAAGACTTTTAATCAATATTTCAGGGAAACGAAATGGCCTAATGCATGGAAGAAAAGGAGTGTTACAGAAATGAAAAACTATCACCCAGTTGCGCTGTTTTCGTTATAAGTTAAATTCTTGAAAGTCTTATTGCGGGGAGAATAATAGACAATTTGGCCTCTGTAATAACGATTCCACTCATGTCTTCTTTCCTGGAACAAAGCCTTAGATAAAGGGCACTGTACTTGAGTCATGAAACTGGTCGAGTGTGGCACAAGGTCCTGCTGGTGAAATTCAGCTCCCTCGGCATGGGAGGACAATTGCTGGCACTCCTACAAAATTACCTCCACGACAGATATTTAAAGTGTTATCCTGAGCGGCAAGCAATCTACCCAACAAAATACCATAGTAGATGTGCCACAAGGCGGCGTGCAGCTACGATCGGAAGAACGAAGCAACCGCTGTGTCCAGGATGAATAGACGCTTGGACGACACTGTGCCCTGGGGTCAAAGAGGGCAGCTGGCATTCGCACCACAAAAGTCCCAACTAACGCTTATTATCTCCTCTCTCTCTCTCTCTCTCTCTCCCATCTTCCTCTCTCTCACCTTTCTCTCATTCTCTCTCTCTCACCTTTCTCTTATTCTCATTCTCTCTTTCTCTCTGTCTCTCTCTCCCTGGACGACACTGTGGCCTGGTGTAAAAGAGGGCAGCTGGCATTCGCACCACAAAAGTCCCAACTAACGCTTATTTGTATGGCACAAGCACGCATCTACCTCATATTTGATTCCCGTCACATGAGAACTAGAGAAGAGCTGGAAATACTAGGTGTAACATACAGTAAGAAAACTTTCATTGAATACTCGTGGCAGGGCCCCTGTACAAGGCCCAAATATTCTCTGCTGAAGTACGCACCCCTCTCTTAGGGGGGGGGGGGCGCTTCAGCTTGTCATCTCTCCCTTCTGGACATGATTCAGGAAAGGGTCAGAAGAATTACTCAAGAAAATGAACCCAGAAATGAACCCAATCTATCTACAGCAGTGGAGGGGCATCGCTGCCCACACTATGATGTCCAAGAAGAAAGGAGACATATCCTACAGAGTTTTGAATGTAGTCAAAGTTTGGTGGCTATATTTATGAATTTTGAATGTATAGACATTGGTAAACATTAAGACAGATTGCGGTAATAATGAAGTATTTTACTAAAAATATGTTT
>NC_091584.1:11267196-11274696 GCF_042767895.1 Penaeus vannamei | reverse complement strand
GAAAACTATGGTCCGTGGATGACGTACTTCACCAAGGGAATCCTGGCCTCGTCCCTGCCATTGGCGGTTAGGGAAAAGGTCTGCAGGTCCTGTGAATCAGTCTCCATTTATGCTCTTCCCGGCGAATTCGCGAAATCGGTTAAAGAAAAGTCACCTACGGCAGCCATAAATGCAGGTGTTGTGACACAGAACGAACACACACACAAATACGAAATACAAGACACCCGACCAACTCAACAAACAGGCCTGAACCCGCAACCCCCAATACACAACACAACACCCGGACCAATTCAACGACACAACAATCAGCACGCCACAACACACTATAATACACAAAGACCCATCACCAACCGACAGCATACTTTACACAGACAATACACGGCACCTCGTCCATCCAGCAGCAAGCCCGCAATAACGAGATGGTTACCAAGTCCAGAGCAATGTTTTAATTGTACAAGGTACGGCCATATCGCCGCGGACTGTACGTTCTCCTCGTCGTGCCCGTATCACCATACAGTAGCAAGACATAACTGGGCGAACTGCAAATCCTTCCCAGAACAGTTTAAAATAACTCGCGACCTGCTAAAACAACGCAGACATAAGCAGCGATCTTTTTTTGGAGTCGAAGGGACAGACATAGACATAATCGATTTACAGAACGATTTCCGCGATTCCCTCAGTTGGCATCAGACGTAGATCCCATATGCCATATTTCAACATCATGCATTCCCAACGACGAAAGCCAGCCTCCTCTCCTCCCATCTACATTGAATAATCGCCGTGCATACTTTTTCTTGGATAACGGTTCATCATGTAGTGTAGTATCCATTGATACCTTAAAGGAGTTTGTTTTTTCGTTGGAATTGCAGCCCTCCCATACGACCATCTGCGGTATTACGGGTAACACGACGAGCTCTCTGGGTAGGAAGGTTTTAAACATCGAAATCGGAGGTATTACCTTTCCCCATTCATTTGTTGTTGTAAACAAAAATTTCACCCCAGGTAATCTACTACTGGGTCATGATTTCTTGTTCAGAAGCGGCATTTCCCTGCATCCACAAAGTAATTCCATCATCTTCAATGGTGTTAAGTACCCCCTGAGAGAGCCCTCGTGTTTGTGGACACACCCCGATCCTTTTCACCCGTCGATGTTGATATATGAACAACGCAAAGAAAACGGACTGCTTGCACGCACGACAGCGACTCACCCCAGACCTCCCCCACCCTCCCCCCCATCACCCTTCTCCACCCGGCCGCGGCCCCTCCCTTCCTACCCACCCCCCCTCCCACCCCGGGGAATGCCGACGAAACGGGTTCATATTCGCGTAAAGTTGCGGATCGCTCCAATCAAGACAGAACAGTCGACCGTAACGTTACCTTTGCGAGATCTCCGTCACCCGTGCGCAATGACGACCTTGACGACCCCCGCGCTCATTCATGGACTCGTAACGATGTTTTGCCCCAACTTACCTTGACCGCAACGACGACGATCCCCCCTTTCAGTGACCTCTTATGTAACGTGTCCGCATCGACGGCAGATGGCACGGCACTGGTGTTAACAGACCAAGTACGAGTAAAAGGCTGCGCAGCTTTGCCTTCACTTTATAAAATAGTAAATGGTAAATGCCAGGTACACCTCATGAATTTGACCCCAGTCCCCCTCGAGATTAGAGGAGGCGTACCTGTACTTAACTTCGAATTCACCGATCTCCCAATCCGCGAATTCGACTTGCCTACTCCCTCCCCCGTCTGCGCAGCATCACATAACCCTCCCCAGGTTAACAAAGAAGTTCTTCAACATATTCTGTCACAGAAATTAACCTTTCAGGACGGCTATAATATCTTGGAAAAGATTTTTTACGACTACCCGACCGTACTGCCGTCAAAAGACCGTCTCATAGGAAGTACTGATCTGATTGAACACTCCATTTCCCTCGAGCCTGATGCGAAACCAGTTTACATTCCATCATATAAAATCCCGCATTCAAAGCGGAAGGCTCTCGAAAATGAAGTGCAAGGAATGCTGGACATGAACTTAATCAAGAGAAGTAATTCGCACTGGGCCAGTCCCATGATTCTCGTCCCCAAAAAAGACCGATTACCGTAAGCTTAACGCAGTAACTATTCCAGAACCGTTCCCTATTCCGAATCTCCGTCTGTTGTTGCAAGATATTGGCTCCGGAAATCTAGTTTTCTCCACTCTTGACCTGGCTAAGGGTTTCTTGCAAGTGCCAGTAGCTAAAGAAAGTCGACCACTTACCGCATTCTCTTCTCACATGGGACACTTCGAATTCCTGAGAACACCATTTGGCTTACGTAATTTTCCTCTCACCTTCAGTAGATTGATGTCAATCGTGCTCAGTGGTATGATTAACGATCAGGTTATGGTTTACCTGGATGACATTTTAATATGTTCCCCATCAGTCTCTGAACATGAGAAAAAGTTGCGTCAGGTATTCGAACGTCTAGCAAGCGCAGGGCTAACCATCAACCCTGGAAAGTGCCAATTCTTTCGGTCAAAGCTCGATTTCTTAGGTCATACCTTAACGTCCAATGGCATTGCACCCAATCAGAACAAAGTACAAGCTGTGATTGACTTCCCCAGGCCACAAAACCAAAAAGACCTGAAGTCCTTCCTTGGTCTTTCCGGTTTTTATAGACCATTTATCAAAGATTACGGATCTATTGCGCAACCCCTCACGACGCTGCTTAAGAAAGACGTACCCTTTGAGTGGGCCAAAGAGACAGAGGATTCCTTCCTGCAACTGAAGGCATTGCTAGCCAACGCACCTGTTCTGGCCTTCCCTGATTTTGAGTTGCCCTTTGTGCTCACGACTGACGCGTCTAGCGTAGGATTAGGCGCAACACTTCACCAAAAGGTAAATGGCAAGCTGCGCCCCATTGCCTTTGCAAGCAGGACCCTCAAACCCGCAGAGCGGTCGTATCATACTACGGACCGTGAACTCTTAGCTATCACCTATGCACTCCGTCACTTCCGGGAGTTGATACTCGGTTATAAGATAGAAGTACACACCGACCACTCCGCTCTCACGACCGCCCTTCACGGCAGAGATCCCCATGGAAGACGGGCACGTGCCATAGAAGTCTTAGCCGAATACGACGTAACGATCGTCTATTTACCTGGCCGGCAAAATGTCGTCGTGGATGCTCTCTCCCGCGCACCCTTGCCATCCCCCGCGGAATTACAGGCCTGTACGTCCACCCCCTTCCCTCCTAGTTTTGCTAAACGTCATGAAGCCCGAACCACTGCGCCGGTGTTAGCTAACGTAGCTAATCAACCTGTGGACCCTCCCTCCGAGGAAGAAATTCGCCGTGCGCAACGCGAGGACCCCGTTTACATGGACATAATAGGCAAACTAGAGAGAGGCGAACCCTTGGTTCCTGTCAGACGCCTGCCAGTCCGACAATTTTATTTAGCCGACAGCGGCCTGCTCTTCAGAAGAGCCACCCCCCAAGAAAATTCAGGGACGTCGGGGCCTCGTGAGAGACGTCGTAGTAATTCCGGAATCACTCGAACCAAGAGTCCTTCAACTCGTACACGAGTCGCGGGAAGCAGCACATTGCGGAGTGTATAAAGCCATTCAGATGGCCAGACAGAGATTTTTCTTCCCATTACTCATCACAAAGGTAAAGAAACACGTTAAGTCTTGCAAAGTTTGTCCTTATTTCAAAGGCTCTACCAACTAGCCCGCCCCTGCCTTGCGCTATGACGTCCCGGATTTTCCCTTTGAGAAGGTCTCCTGCGACACTTTATCAGGTTTTGTAGCCACGCGTAGTGGGAATAAACACATTCTCGTATTCGTGGATAACTTTACCAGATATTGCGAGCTAGTCCCTGTCCCAAATAAATCCGCGAAAGTCGTTGCAAAGGCCTTCCATGACTTCATCCAACGGTACACCACACCTATGTACTTCTCCTGTGACAACGGGACAGAATTTCAGAACGAGGTCATGGACAACCTATGTAAGATAATGAACGTCACCCGCGTGAACATCTTACCTTATAGACCACAGAGCAATGGAATTACCGAGCGCCTTAATGGCTCTATTCTAACGTTTATGAGATCACTGATCGACACCACATCTGACAACTGGGACGACCTCCTCCTCACCATCCAATCCGCCATTAACAGCACTTTCCATTCATCCCTTGGAGATACTCCACACTTCCTCTTGTATGGCTCAGACAAGAGACTGCCGTATGACCTTTTCCAGACTAGACGCAAGCCTGAATACTCGGACAGTTATGCAGAATATCTTTTAAACGGAAATAAGATCGCGTTCCAGAAAGCTAAAGAGTTTCTTATAAAATCTAGGGATCAGATACTGTCATACCAACATAAGATTGCGCGCGCTAAGTCCATAGGTGTCGGCGCCTTAGTTTTCAGAAAAGTACACACCAGTGACTCCATGCGTCCTAAACTCGCCCCTCGCTTTGACGGTCTGTATAGAGTACTCGAAGTAAAGAACAATAAAGCAAATTGTAAATGTTTATCAACAAACACCGTTGCTTGGTACCATTTTGATAGACTGAAGCTAGCTAGCGATCACTACTCACCAGCACACACCTCAGACTAATTCAGTTTCCCACGCAACTAACACAAATCTACGTCATTACACACCCAACACCCGTTATAAACTAACAGGCTAAGACCATATCTCTCATTCCAGATGCTCGTTCTGATGCTCCTGGCCATGGCTTCTCCCTTGCTCGCCGAGCCAGGCCTACCCGAAAGGTTAAGCGCCGTGCCCGGTGCATTAATCGAAAATCTAGGCACAGTATTCCCAATATCGAGTAATATCGAAGTTAGGGTCTCCCTTCGCCCCCTCTCTGATATTTCGAACATAGCCATTCACCACTTAAACGAGATAACCAGGCTCCGCAACGAAATAGCTGAAGACAATCTATCTCACGAGAAGTTCTTCCTTCTGGACAAAGCTATAAACTCAACAATGTTTACCTTGCAACAGTTTGTCGTACACAAACGTCGATCGCGTCGCGGACTGATTAACATTGTAGGGAAAGTTGCGCACTCGCTCTTCGGTGTCGTAGACGATGACACCCTTACTTCTAAATTTTCCGAATATCGGTCAACATTATCTACAATAAGTCAACGTTTTGATACTTCTATCCATAACATTAACGCCATTGCTGACAACATTCAACAGCTACAACACGCCTATAAGAACATATCTCACACCTTCAACGTCCTTCAGAAAAAGATTAACAACGCTAGTCACTTCACAGAACTAACGTTCAACGTTCTTTCTTACCAAATAACAGTAAATACTATTACCCAGTATATCAACTCCTTTGTCTCCGATCTCATGCAGCCTCAAAAGGTACCGTTTCCGAAAGCCTCATATCTCCTCAGGATATCGACCTCATCCTTAAACAAGCTGCCTCCCATAAGCTCCATCCCCTATTCACCCTCACAGATCGCGTTCCTTTCTATTCTACCCTTAAATCCTTCCTCACGATTTCAGGTCTGTCGGTTTTCATTCCTATGGAACCTCGTACTTCCTTCACCGCTTATTACATTCATCCATTCCCTCACAAAACCAACAACACCTTTTTCACCCTCCAACTACAACACTCACTCATTCTCAAATCATCCCAAGGTCACACTATCACCACACCGCCACCTACCTTCATGACCGCTTGCACCCAAGCATTACCGCGATTGTTCGTCTGCAACTCACGCCCATTGCCACTTTTCAGTGATGACTGCTCGGATGCCATCATCACAAATCATAACATAATTAACGAATGCTCATTCGATAGTATCGTACCAACATCTCGTCCATTTCATCTACCCTTCGACGACATTTCTGTCCTCTACTTCTTCCAACCCTCTACCGCAACAGTCACGTGCAAAGAGGCTCTTCCAGACGTTGTAGTTACCGGAATCTATGTCCTCCCTATTTCCTGCGAGATTGTGACAACGTCGTTATTCATTCCGGCGTCCCATTCATACGCAACCGATATATCCGTCCGTGGTCTCAACATCAGCCCCATGGTATTGGACTTACCGGTTTTCAATGTAACCATCCCAGATATCAGCACTTCTCATGTCACTCATATTCAAGAGAATCCGGTCAACATTCCTTCCTTCACCTTTCATTCAATTTATTACTACCCGATTTACGTAGTCGGAGCTGGCATGGCAATAATGGGATTATTATTCATAATGTGCTATGCCATATCTTACCGCCACGTATCAAGGAGAAATAGACTGTATGCACCCCCGTCCCCTCCAGAAATGGTACCCCTAGATGCATCAACAAACGCTACCCCTAGGATACTCTAGCTGAGGCAAATGATGTTACCGTATTTAAACTTCAATTGTTGGGTTACTTGTATTCTAGCCCTTCCATCTATCCTTTCCCTATAGTTATAGCTTAGTTTTAAGTCTTTATATTCCCATCTCCCACCCTACCCCGCACCTTGCACCACTATTCCTTCATGCACGTGCCAGGCACCGGCTGCGCAAGATTTCGCTCAACATACCACCACAGCGATACCTGCCAGAAGTCAAGGGCAAGCCAGCCCGTCAACCCTGACGCGCCAACCCCTGGATGACATCTAGCAACTGCAGCTGCGTAGCCGCGCAATCCGGAGTTATGTTTTCAAGACCAGGGCAACCTTCAGCAAACCCCTGCATGCAACATATGTGGCATGGCGGGACGCCATGGGTAGCGTGGAAGAGCAGTGTCGGAAGAATATTCGGGCAATCAATAAGAACATTTTAGCCACGAAATCACGGGAGACATATGGGCTGCAAGACGCTAAGTGACCTGAGGGCGCCCCCCCAAGCCGTACCCAGGCGACGCCGGAAGACGCGCCGTTGACCCGACGCAGCCGATAATCGCTACCCAAGCGGAACCAAGGGACCCTCCAGGACGCGCCTGAGGGCGCCCCCCCAAGCCGTACCCAAGCGACACCGGAAGACGCGCCGTTGACCTGACGTGGCCGAGATCCGCTGCCCAAGCGGAACCGAGGAACTCTCCAGGACGCGTCGGAACGGGCAGTTCGTGCTGAGACACGCAACCGTCAACACCCTTGGCTGACCTCTACTTAACGTGCAATCCGTGCCCTTTTCTCGTGACCCCTCTTACCGCTTGAAGAATAAAGACATAAGAAGCACCACGGCCTTTGTCTACACCCATATGTGAATCCCTCACACTCTCTCTCTCTCCCCCCCCCCTCTCTCTCTCTCTCTCTCTCTCTCTCTCTCTCTCTCTCTCTCTCTCTCTCTCTCTCTCTCTCTCTCTCTCTCTCTCTCCCTCTCTCTCTCCCTCTCTCTCTCCCTCTCGTATCGGTTAAACCGGCTCTTAACCCCGGGTCCTGGAAGCACGTCTTCAGGGGGGCCGGTCCCCAGTCCCGGTTGAAGTTTTTTTGGTTTTCGGCTCCCCCTATTAATATGACGATTGTTAGGAAGCCGGGGTTGGGTTAGGAAGCACCGAAAGGGTTTAAAA